>NW_027455475.1:0-36327 GCF_040206685.1 Ascaphus truei
CACACTGTCCCCCCCACACACACACACTGCCCCCCCCCACACACACTGTCCCCCCCCACACACACACTGTCCCCCCCCCCCCCCACACACACCACTGTCCCCCCCACACACACACTGTCCCCCCCCACACACTGTCCCCCCCCACACACACACACTGTCCCCCCCCCCACACACACTGTCCCCCCCCACACACACTGTCCCCCCCCACACACACACTGTCCCCCCCCCACACACTGTCCCCCCCCCACACACACACTGTCCCCCCCCACACTGTCGTCCCCCCACACACTGTCCCCCCCCCCACACACTGCCCCCCCACACACTGTCCCCCCCCACACACACTGTCCCCCCCCACACACACTGTCCCCCCCACACACACACTGTCCCCCCCCCCACACACACTGTCCCCCCCCCCACACACACTGTCCCCCCCCCCACACACTGCCCCCCCACACACAGACACTGTCCCCCCCCCACACACACTGTCCCCCCCCCCCACACACACTGTCCCCCCCCACACACACTGTCCCCCCACACACACTGTCCCCCCCACACACTGTCCCCCCCCACACACACTGTCCCCCCCCACACACACTGTCCCCCCCACGCACACTGTCCCCCCCCACACACACACTGTCCCCCCCCCACACACACTGTCCCCCCCCACACACACTGTCCCCCCCCCACACACACTGTCCCCCCCCCACACACACTGTCCCCGCCCCCCACACACTGCCCCCCCCCACACACACTGTCCCCCCCCCACACACACTGTCCCCCCCCCACACACACACTGTCCCCCCCCACACACACACTGTCCCCCCCACACACCACTGTCCCCCCACACACACACTGTCCCCCCCCACACACACACTGTCCCCCCCACACACACTGTCCCCCCCCCCACACACACTGTCCCCCCCCACACACACACTGTCCCCCCCCACACACACACTGCCCCCCCCCCACACACACTGTCCCCCCCCCACACACACTGTCCCCCCCCCACACACTGTCCCCCCCCCACACACTGTCCCCCCCCCCCCACACACTGTCCCCCCCCCCACACACTGTCCCCCCACACACACACACACTGTCCCCCCCCACACACACACACTGTCCCCCCCCACACACACACACTGTCCCCCCCCCCCCACACACACACACTGTCCCCCCCCACACACACACTGCCCCCCCCCCACACACACACTGTCGTCCCCCCACACACACACTGTCGTTCCCCCCCACACACAGAAGATCAGAAGCATGTGGTGAAAACTGCCCAGCATGAACAGATCCTGCCTGTGAGGTGTTGATGTTGAATTGTGGTACATTAGTCATTCTCAAGTAATTAGCTTGTGTTTGCTGAACAACTAATGCTTCGAATGAGGTGTTGATTTTTTGCAACTGTTTAGGCACTTCAATGAAGACTCTGTGGAGATGTGCCAATTGTGAAACTGTTTCTTCCTGCAGTGCAATCATCCTTTCCAGCACTGTCATCAGGTCAGAATGGCGACGATTTTCTGCTTCACAATTTTTCCCTCAGAAGCTACAATTGCATCGTATGTGGTATTTGCTGGACGATTTGGCGGTTAAAACAGTTTCAATTGGAACCTCTTCATGGTCACTTGCTTGTATTTGTGTGTCTATGGCGGCGGCATCATCATCATCATCATCATCATCATAATCCTCTTCATCATGTCTACAAATAAATGTACACATTATTAAATGGCATGTTAATCCTCTGCTGTGTTACTATGTAATTCTACTGTGTCATAAGTAACAACTAACATGTTTCCATACGTTTTATAACCTCACATTAAAAACTACCTTGACTTAGAATAATGTTTGTATGAAATATGAGTGAATGAAAACTTGCTGTAAACTCACAACTCCTACATGATAGGTAACATCACTAACACAATACATGTTGCCTTACACTCATTTTCACATACACTAAGTAATCCTATTTAAAGAACATGTGCAAAACAAATAATGAACATGACAACATAACATATAGAAGAGCACATATTATATGGCCACCAACTGATACACTCACCTTCTAGGTGTGTTGAGCTGGCTGACCCAGGTGAAGACACTTGTTCCGTCTCAGGTGACACATGTCCTTCAGGGGCAACTATATATAACAATAACATAGTGTTACATTTACATGTGTAAATATTGAACAAACAGTTATTGTATGTTCTGTATTTATGAGTACCTAACAGCATCATTTCCTTAACCCAAAATGTGTGTGTGAAAGTGAACATAAATAGTTGTAATAACAATGTACATGCCTGTGTACTTAGAAGTTTTGAGTTCCCTAAACATACAACATACTATGGTTCTGCAGTAATGCGTGAGGATAATAGATTAAATTTGTACATAAAAATCATATGTTGTGTAGTGATATCAGTATCATAATGTACATAAACTATCATGAGATGACCATTCACAATGGTTATCATGAAGGTGGTCATATTGCAAAAAGTGTTGTTTTTGGTAGAGGATATGTGTGGTACATTAATAGAAGATGTGGCACACCTGAATGTGGCTGTGACTCAACAAGACAACACATGCAGTGTGTGATAATGTGTCGTTGATAGTAGTTCAACTATAGATATGAGTGAACTAATGTGTGACGTACGCTTTGATAAGTAATGAGTTGTTGGGGCATTTAGTAGCTAAAGTTAAGCTTTCAAATGAGTGTGATTAACTTCAGTTGTGCTAGTCAGGTTGTAAGAACGGTATTCCCTTCCCCAAAAAGCCTAATCAGCCACACCTTTCAATTACTTGAAACAGGTGAAAATGGTGTGAACTAAGTTGACCCTAAAATGAGGCTGTAATTAGTGTGTGTGCTGAACCCCACCCCCTCTGTTGAAGTGTATGCTGTGATGAGATATTAATTGCAGCTGCTTTAACACAATGGTAGATGAGCTAAATAGTCGTGTGCAGTTTTTAAGTTATGAAAACAATGACATAACATATGATACGTGTGCCTCATTATGCTGTCTGTATATGACTTAAAGCAAAAATGGACCTTTTCATTAACAACTATAGATGTGTTAGTGCAAGTGATGTTTGTAGCCGTTGCATGCAATATATTTGATGCATGCTTAAAATAGGCAGTAATGTCATGTTTGTCGGAGTAAAATAAATAAAATACACAATAATATTATACATATTATGTTCTGTACCTGTAGCTAGTAATAATTTCTCATTAACATGTGTTACACATGTGTACTACCCTGTTGTTCCCCATCTTCGCCCACCATCAATTGATTCCACTGCAGCAATGCATTTTGGAGTTCACATGTAAATAAGCACGCAATGGCACGTGCTATATTAGTTACTGCTTTTAGTAGGACTACAACATATATGTCTATTTTGAGATATATATATATATACAGAATCAGACATATACAATATAGATGCAGGTATGCTTATATTGTGAAGACAGTATAAAAAAGCAGTGTAAATATGCAAAATAACTGTAAGCAACGACACGCCTAGTACATTAATATTTCTCACCTGGTGGAAATTGTGAGGGATAAATTCCAATATCCCGGTCACCAGGTAAGCCTTCCACGACGACGGGAAGTAATTTTGCCCGAAGCAGCTCCTCCAATGGACTTAATATGAGACGTTGTGGTGTCGGCCCCACCTCCAGTGCCAGTAGCATGCACGCGTTGGTGTTGTATTTTCTTTTTCAATTTGGACCCTAATATCATCAAATCTCTTGTGACAATTCCGCTTGTCCCTCACATGATTCCCACACGCATTGACACCAATGACTATTGTGTCCCACATTTCTTTTCTGCTTGCTGAACTTGTCCGCCCTTGAAAAACATATAAATATATGAGGTAAATTAATAATAATAGAAGCACCAGTTTCCTACACTGCTAGCTGTTCCAAGAGATAGCAAACATGCTGTTTTATGTATTATATGTGAAGCACATGAGCATTCACTACTAAACCTATACATGTAAGCAAGGTTGCATTCATATTGTATGCAGTTATGGCAAATTGACCGCCTGTGTTTAGTTGTCCTTGTAAGGCATGATAAAAAGCTGTGTTTCCAGACTAATTAACATAGAAGATATTCTGAACCCATATTTGCATATGAACAAAACTCAGATGACCTAGGATCACATGTATTTGAATAATAAATGTAAAGGTACACTTACTAGTACTGTAAATGTCCATATATACTGTCATAGTGCTCCAGAATGCCAGTGACAAGAGCTGTATTTTCCTGGTCATTGAAGCGAGGATACGTGGCTTCTCCACACGTTTCTTCCGAGCAGGTTTAGGGTCAGAGCTTGGCTGGTGCTGACTGGACTCTCCTTCTTCCAATGGAAGAGCCTCCAAAAGCTGGCCACCAGCAAGCACGCCACCACCATCCACCCCATCAGCAACTGCGCCACCAGCAGCACTCACAGCACCAGCACTCCCACTCCTAGCACCAGCACTCCCACTCCTAGCACCAGCACTCCCACTCCCAGCAACAGAACTCCCACTCCAGCAACAGCACTCCCACTCCCAGCAACAGCACTCCACTCCAGCAACAGCACTCCCAGCAACAGCACTCCCCACTCCAGCAACACCACTCCCACTCCCAGCACCAGCACTCCCACTCCCAGCAACACACTCGGTGCACCAGCAACATCACTCTCCTGAACAGTACGTTCACTCCGACGCGTACTCGCACGAGTAGCACTCCACTCCCACCAGCATCACTCTTCCCACGCTTTGCGGGCATACTTCAGCACTCACAAAAACAGACAAGGAAATGTACAGCCAATCACACGAAACACTTCACATATAAAACAAGACAAAGATGTAAACAAAACAACAATGGACAAAGCTCACCCAATACACAACAAGTCTCTCAGTCAATATGCAAATGTTCAATCAGCCAGCTCTGTGCGTCTCTCTCTCTCTCACTCCCAACAACACAGAGAATGATTAGCACTACAACGTTGCCTTTAAATATGGCGCGCAATCCAATACATGCTTGTTTCGCCTGATTCAGCAAGATTTGTGATTGGGCAACCTAACAGCACCCCGCCACGCACGCCGATACACCTGTGTGTGATCGGCTAATCATCGTGAGAGTGGGCGGATTTGTTTTCGGGTTGATTTTGAATGTATTCGGCACTTACTGCATACGGAGAGGAAAAATCGCCAATAACATGACTAATCGGTAAGATTGCCGATTTCACATAATCGACGCTTACTGCATGAGGCCCTAAGAGTACTGTACTGTCACTATTCAGAATTTTCCAGTGTTTCAGAATGCTCTGTCTTAAGAACTCACTGGCAGTGGTGTACTTTGTCACAATCGTTATTCTCTCAGGATCATCCCGCCGCTGTTGAATCTGGGTGATAGGACGTGTGAATGCTTTCTCAACCGTTGACTTAGGCCTCGGATATAGTGGGCGCTTAGGTGCTGCTGCTCGCTCTCGCTTGCTGACGCTCGCTCTACCAGGAGATTTTTGCTGATGTCCTGACAGAGGAGACAGCAAGCGCGCTTGGGAGGCGTGTATCACTGTGTGTGTGTGTCACTTGGTAGCTGTCAGTGTGTGTGTCACTTTGAAGTGGTCTGTGTGTTTGTGTTTCACTGGGGAACCTGTGTGTGTGTATGTATGTGTGTGAGTGTGTGTGTATTATATAATATTTAAAAATTTAAAAAAAAATGACATGTTCTGAGAATAAATTATTTATTAACATTGTGCAACTTTGATAAATATATTCAAGCACGCACACACACACACACACACACACACACACACACACACACACCACACACACACACACACACACACACACACACCACACACACACACACAACACACACACACACACACACACATCTACTGTAACTGCTCTGCCATCTGTATACACACACACAAACAAACACATTATATATGCACACACATATATATACACACACACACGCACACACACGCACGCACACACACACACACACAATGCACACACACACATGCACACACACACGCATACACATACACACACACACATGCATACACATACACACACACACACGCACATGCATACACATACACACACATGCATACACATACACACACATGCACACACACATATGCACATGCACACATGCACACACACACATATGCACATGCACACATGCACACACACACATGCACACACACATTATTATCTACCATTTTCGTAAGTAAAATTTGTGCTTGTGCTATGGGTCACTAAACTGTGAGAATCGGGGGAACACGTCCTTTGTGACGTGTTCCTTCTTTACCTAAGGCTGCTGCTGCCTCTGCTCCACTCTCCGCTCGTGCGCGCATCCCAGCTCTGATTACAGAGTGCGCGTGCACCCGCAGCTCTTCAATCCCTGCCACGGAGCTTGGCTCCGCCCCCGAATACACCGTGCGGCCCTCACGCATGACGTGCGCACGTAATGATGTGCACCGATCCCCAGCTGCGTGTCAAGCATTATTAGTGCCTCTTGTCTCCTGCAGCCTATCCCAGCTTCCGCTGGGGCCGCGCCTCCGCTCATTGGTTCTGTCTGCCTACATATACCCTGCTCCTGCTCTCAGTCAGTGCTCAGCATTATTCGGTGTAGCCTCGCTGCCTCCTACAGTTGTGCCTTGTTCCAGTCTTGTCTTTCAGAATAAGCTCTTGTGTACCGACCCGGCTTGTAAGTGGACCGCCTCTGGATATTGACCTCAGCTTACCCATGACTACGACAACTTCTCAAACCCCTGAACAGGGCTAACGGACCTGGACTATCCGCCCATCTATAATCCCAGACCACGGCTAACGGACTTCTACGATTCTACTCTCTCCAATCCCATGACCTGCAAGTATACCAATTAACCCTCTCTCTCCAACCCAGACCGGCAACGCTAGACAATTCGCCTTCCAGGCACGCTATCGCTGCTGTGGGTGCGTGGCCTTTGTACCTTCCCATCTCAGTGCCGGGGCCTTGCCTTGTTTGTGGGTAGCGCAAGCGTTACATAAACATACACTTCACCATATTTAGCTATTTTTCTTATTTCTAGGTCTCACCCCACTTTGGATGCTACAGATTGACTTTCATTATACCATATCCCTACAAGTGTTTATTCGTTTAAACATGGTTTACAGTGGTTTGCACCATTTTGTTTTTTTACTTTCCTTTATATTTACTGGAGTTGTGTGTTTCCTACACAGTGTGGCAGCATCCACTAGTATCCTTATAAATCTGTTTGTTTTTATATTTTGCACACCTTTATCTTTCCTTTGTATTTTATACACACATTGGTTGCTGCATTTGTAACACTTACCATTTATCACTATGGAGGAATATCAGTCTAGTATCTTTAACATGAGGGCACTGAGAGGTTTTAATGTTTTTTAATATCTTTGATGAAGACAAAATCATTGACAATACCTTAGTAGAAATTGACAACCTCTCTGATTAACTTTTTTTGCACTTGAAAAAGCTTCTTGTTAAGGATGTTAAATATTCTTGGGATATTGTCACTTTAGAAAAGTACATTTCTGTTAAAAGAATTCCTAGGGGATTGAGACTATTTAAAACACCCACTGTGGATACTACAAATGAGACATTCATTAATGATGGAATCAACAATTGGATCATTGTTCGTTGAATTTATCAAACTTTTGATTATTCATAGGAAACTGTAAGGAATCCGCTCCTGGGTTTTGCTGAAACCTTTTCCTTACAAAGCCTTGCAGCTTCTAGACAACTCCCCCCTTGTTTCTGCAATCAGCATCACCTGCTTCTGCAATTTGACTGCAGCCTGCTTCTCCTTCCATTGAGAAGCCTATGTGTGCAGAGCTCCCAGGCATTTGGTAAGGAATCAGCTTTATTCTTTCTTTATTTGGTACTAGCTGAGAGACCCGGCGCTGCCCGGGATGTAATGTTCCCGCTCCTCTCTCTCTCTTCCCCCCTCTCTCTGTTTGTCCCCCATTCACATCAATCCAGTCTCCCCCCTCCCTCCTTTACAGCTTCATGCAGTGTGTGTGCGCGCGCGTCGGTGAGTCTGACGCAGAAACACAAACACACACAGACTGAGTGACTGACGCACACACAGTCAGTGTGTGCGTGTGTGCCTCAGTCAGTGTGTGTGTGTGCGTGCGTCAGTCAGTGTGTGTGTGCGTGCGTGCATCAGTCAGTGTGTGTGGGGGTGTGTGCGCGCGCGTCATTCGGTGTGTGTGTGTGTGCGCAGTCAGTGTGTGTGTGTCAGTCAGTTAGTGTGCGCGCGCGTCAGTCAGTATGTGTGTCAGTCAGTCGGTGTGTGTGTCAGTCTGTCAGTGTGTGTGTGTGAGTCAGTGTGTGTGTGTGTGTGTGAGTCAGT
Organism: Ascaphus truei; assembly: GCF_040206685.1. Classification (NCBI taxonomy): domain Eukaryota; kingdom Metazoa; phylum Chordata; class Amphibia; order Anura; family Ascaphidae; genus Ascaphus; species Ascaphus truei. The sequence goes on from NW_027455475.1 coordinate 8,368, forward strand.
GTGTGTGTGTGTCAGTGTGTGTGTGCGTGTCAGTCAGTGTGTGTGTGTCAGTCAGTGTGTGTGTGTGCGCGTCAGTTAGTGTGCGTGTGTGTGTGCTTCAGTCAGTGTGCGTGCGTGTGTCAGTAAGTGTGTGTCAGTCAGTGTGTGTGCGTGCGTCAGGGTGTGTGTGCATGTGGCTGTCAGGGGTTGTGTGGCTGCCAGGGGTTGTGTGCGTGCGTCAGTACGTGTGTCAGTCAGTGTGTGTGTGTGTGTATACTCGGCGTTGGCCGGAGGCGGGGCGTGAAAGGCAGGGGGAGTGAGCGCCGGGGAGGGGAGTGTGATGGGGAGGAGGAGAGGTGTGTGTGTGTGTGTGTATACCCGGCGTTGGCCGGAGGCAGGGGGGGGGGCGTCAAAGGCAGGGGGGGGCATCAAAGGCAGGGGGGGGCATCAAAGGCAGGGTGGGGGCGTCAAAGGCAGGGTCGTCAAAAGCAGGGGGAGGGTCGTCAAAGGCAGGGGGGGGGGGCGTCAAAGGCAGGGGGGGGCATCAAAGGCAGGGTGGGGGCGTCAAAGGCAGGGGGAGGGGCGTCAAAGGCAGGGGCGTCAAAGGCAGGGGGGGGGCGTCAAAGGCATGGATTCCTCCCCCTGCATTTCCTCACGTGGCAGCATGCCGCGCTCCTTGGGCTGCCACTGGTTCTCTCCCCCCTCGTGGCCTCCGCCGACTCCCGGTGGCACAAAGGAGGTATTAACTCCCTGCCGCCCTCCTCCTGCTCCTCGGGGATGTTGAGCCGTAGAGTGCGTGCTCTGGGAGGTGGGGGGGGAAAGAAGTGGGGGGGGGGAGAAGTAGGGGGGGGAGGAGAAGTGGGGGGTGGGAAGTGGGGGGGGTGGAAATGGGGGAGCGACACACACGCGACACCTACCTGTACTTCTGGGCGCCGCCATCTTCTCACTCGGCGCTGCGAGGGAGGAAGGGGGTCCTTCCGGGCGCCGCCATCTTAGGCGCCGTGAGGCAGCCTGTCTGTTCCCCCGCCGGGGAGGGAGGTGAGTTGGAGCACCGGCGGGGAGGGAGAGAGGTGAGTTGGAGCGCCGAGGGGGAGAGGTGAGTTGGAGAGAGACCCAGCGTTGCCCGTGAGTTAAATTTCCCGCTCCCTTCTCTCTCCCTCTTTCTCCATTCTCCCCAGAGGGGAGGGACGAACAGTGGACAGGAGGGGGGGGACGAACAGTGGACAGGAGGGGGGGACGAACAGTGGACAGGAGGGGGGGGACGAACAGTGGACAGGAGGGGGGGGGACAAACAGTGGACAGGAGGGGGGGGGGGACGAACAATGGAAAGGAGGGGGGGGACGAACAGTGGACAGGGGGGGGGACAGTAGACAGGAGGGGGGGGACGGACAGTAGACAGGAGGGGGGGGACGGACAGTAGACAGGAGGGGGGGACGGACAGCAGACAGAGGGGAGGGACGGACAGTAGACAGGAGGGGGGGACGGACAGTGGACAGGAGGGGGGGGGACAGACAGTGGACAGGAGGGGGGGGGACAGTGGACAGGAGGGGGGGGACGGACAGTGGACAGGAGGGGGGGGGACGGACAGTGGACAGGAGGGGGGGGGACAGTGGACAGGAGGGGGGGGACAGTGGACAGGAGGGGGGGGACAGTGGACAGGAGGAGGGGGGGCAGTGGACAGGAGGGGGGGCAGTGGACAGGAGGGGGGGCAGTGGACAGGAGGGGGGGGCAGTGGACAGGAGGGGGGGCAGTGGACAGGAGGGGGGGGCAGTGGACAGGAGGGGGGGCAGTGGACAGGAGGGGGGGGCAGTGGACAGGAGGGGGGGCAGTGGACAGGAGGGGGGGGCAGTGGACAGGAGGGGGGGGCAGTGGACAGGAGGGGGGGGCAGTGGACAGGAGGGGGGGCAGTGGACAGGAGGGGGGGCAGTGGACAGGAGGGGGGGCAGTGGACAGGAGGGGGGTCAGTGGACAGGAGGGGGGTCAGTGGACAGGAGGGGGGGCAGTGGACAGGAGGGGGGGCAGTGGACAGGAGGGGGGGGGCAGTGGACAGGAGGGGGTGCAGTGGACAGGAGAGGGGGTGCAGTGGACAGGAGAGGGGGTGCAGTGAACAGGAGAGGGGGTGCAGTGGACAGGAGGCGGTGCAGTGGACAGGAGGGGGGGCAGTGGACAGTGGACAGGAGGGGGGACAGTGGACAGGAGGGGGGCAGTGGACAGGAGGGGGGGCAGTGGACAGGAGGGGGGGCAGTGGACAGGAGGGGGGGCAGTGGACAGGAGGGGGGGCAGTGGACAGGAAGGGGGGGCAGTGGACAGGAGGGGGGGCAGTGGACAGGAGGGGGGGGCAGTGGACAGGAGGGGGGGGCAGTGGACAGGAGGGGGGGGCAGTGGACAGGAGGGGGGGCAGTGGACAGGAGGGGGGGCAGTGGACAGGAGGGGGGGCAGTGGACAGGAGGGGGGTCAGTGGACAGGAGGGGGGTCAGTGGACAGGAGGGGGGGCAGTGGACAGGAGGGGGGGGCAGTGGACAGGAGGGGGGGGGGCAGTGGACAGGAGGGGGTGCAGTGGACAGGAGAGGGGGTGCAGTGGACAGGAGAGGGGGTGCAGTGAACAGGAGAGGGGGTGCAGTGGACAGGAGGCGGTGCAGTGGACAGGAGGGGGGGCAGTGGACAGTGGACAGGAGGGGGGACAGTGGACAGGAGGGGGGCAGTGGACAGGAGGGGGGGCAGTGGACAGGAGGGGGGGCAGTGGACAGGAGGGGGGGCAGTGGACAGGAGGGGGGGCAGTGGACAGGAGGGGGGGGGCAGTGGACAGGAAGGGGGGGCAGTGGACAGGAGAGGGGGGGCAGTGGACAGGAGGGGGGGGCAGTGGACAGGAGGGGGGGGCAGTGGACAGGAGGGGGGGGGCAGTGGACAGGAGGGGGGGGGCAGTGGACAGGAGGGGGGGCAGTGGACAGGAGGGGGGGGCAGTGGACAGGAGGGGGGGCAGTGTCACCCAAGGGGGTGGTGTGAGTGTGTGAGCCCAATGAGAGGTGTGCGGGGGCGGGCGGGCCAAGGGACCAATGAGATTGCCGCTAGGGACGCAGACATACAGTGCTTTCAGAAATATATAGTAGATTTTTTTTTGGTGTGGATTTGTGGGGGAGTATACTGTGAGTATACTGGGAGTTTTATAGAGGGGTTTGGGTGCATTTTCAGGCTTAAAAACTGTTTTTGGTTTTCACCCAGGGGCTGCAGTGTTTTAACCCAGCATAGCTGCAGTTTAGCTGGCTGGAAAGCTGCAGTCTCACCCCCTCTCTCCTTCCTCACTACTGGAGGTTTTTGTTTTTCTTAAGCCTGATTCCTTTTCTCACTTGCTATTGAGAGCTCTGTGTCTTTTCTATAAAGACTTATAAAATTGTGGTGTTTGCTTATTATAACAGAGAGAGAGAGTAACTAATAAGGGGAAAAAGATTTAAAACTGCAGCAGGTGTTTAAAAGCTGCTGTTTTTTCCCCTTGCAGAGAGATCTCTTCTTAAAGAGACAGTTTCCTCTCTGTACCTCTCTCCCTAAGCAATGCCCTCCCCTGACTTAGAGGCTTATTTGTTATCATGCCTGGAAAGGGGAATAGGACTAGTGCGGCAATGGGGGCGACGCCCGGATACAGAACACCAAAAACTGTGGCCCCTAGGAGCAACACTCTTAGTCACAGCCCTAGGCCTGGTCCTTCCAGTGCCCTGGCCACGCCTCCCCCAGCACCTGTTAGCAGCGTAACCCCTGCAGTCCCAGTTCCAACATGGGCGCATGTGGCAGTTGCAGGCGTTGACCCCAGCAACAACAATGCTGGGGCCACGCCCTGTCTGAGCAAGAAGCTTGGGGTGAGGTGCCCAATGTCACCTGGCCTAAACATGGAGATATATGTGAGGGCTGTGGCTGATGTGGTGGGTCCCTCTGCTGTGGTGGCGGTCAGCAAAATGTATGGGAGGGGCATTTGCTTCCTCCGTACGCTGGCTGCCGCTCACACCCTGGTGCAGAAAGGCATCAGTGTAGGGGGAAATACATCCCTATAGAACCCATGGAGGGGTTGGGCACAAAGGTCATTCTTTCTAATGTGCCCCCCTTCATCCCAGATAGCCTCATGAAGCCATACCTGCAAGCCCTGGGAGACATTAAGTCCCCTATAATAAAATTTATCTTTGGGCTGCAGAGATAGGGCGCTGAGGCATGTATTCTCTTTTAGGCGGCAGGTACAACTGCTGCTGCCAGGGAGCACTGAATCTGTGGAGGGTTCGTTTAGGGTGCCCTACGAGGGCATAGCATATACTGTGTTTTATGGCACGGAGGGGGTTAGATGTTATCTGTGCAAGGAGCTGGGGCACACTCGTAGGAGTTGCCTCAAAGGGAACAGAGGACCCATCCCAACTCCTGCACCCGCCCCTCCCTCTGCCAAGACACCCGGTACCGCTGTGCCCACCACAGCGGGGCCCTCAAGGCCCCAGGTCCCTCCTGAGACCGCAGGAGATGTCGCTGTCCCATCCGGAACAGTGACTTCTGCACCTCTTCCTGGAGAGCGGAAGGAAGGAGAGGGGGTCGCCCTGGAGCGGCCAGCCTCTGTTATCGCTGTCTCCCCCCCGGAGGAAACACCTTGTGCCGCTGCACCCACCGCAGCGGAGCCCTCGGGGGCCCAGGCCCCCGCTGGGACCACAGGAGATGTCGTTGCCCCATCTCGAACAGTGACGTCTACACCTCTCCCCCAAAGAAAGAGGGAGAGGGAAAAGCCCTCGAAGGCCCAGGCCCCCTCTGGGTCCGCAGAAGATGTCACTGCCCCATCTCAAACAGTGACATCTGAACCTCTCCCCAAAGAACAGAGGGAGAAGGAAAAGACCTCGAGGGCCCAGGCCCCCCCTGGGACTACAGAAGATGTCACTGTCCCAACTCAAACCGTGACATCTGAACCTCTCCCCCCAAAAAAGAGGGAGAAGGACAAAGTCACCCCACAACAGTCACCCTCTGTCGCTGTCCCCCCCAAGAACCCCCTAACCCCATTGTAAGCACCGTACAGGGTGAAGGGGAGCGGGAGGAAACTCCTGCTATGGACACAGCGGCACCCTCTCGTGGGAAATCAATCCCCAGGAAGAGCAAATCTAAAACCAATAAGAGGGTGATTGAGGAGGGTGAACCATATTACGTTTACCCTCTGAAGTCTCGGAAGCGGAAAGAAAAATCAGTTCCGCACAAGGTGGTCCTGTCCGGCCCACTGGTTGGGATTAACCAGTGTAAGCCGGATCCCACAAATGTACAGCCCCCCCCCCCTTGAATTTCTGGAAGGAATGCAGCTGGAGGTACCCGACGCCTCTGAGGACGTTGGGGAGCCTCCCAACGCCCCTCTCGGTTGGAGAGCGTCCCCCGGAGAATTGTGCTTCGGTGAATTTGACATGCCGAATGCACCTATCTTCAGAGCCAGCCAAGATCCCCCTCCGGCTGTACCGCCTTCGGGTGACGCACATAGGGATAAAAAGCCCCGGTTTGCGTCACCAGAGGAAGGAGATGGGTTAGGGCTGACCCACGTGGATGAGGGTTTGGAGGGTGTTTTGGTGAGCACTTCAGATTACATCTGGGAGTTGTCTGACCTGAACCCTCTTAGTGCAGAGTTTTGGGCAGGCACTTTATTGGGAGTGAATGCTGGGATAGACCTTCCCAATGAGATCCTTGCTAATGAGTGCCCCCCCATGGTTGGTGAGAGCCCTCCTGCGGATGGTGAGAGCCCTCCCGCGGATGGTGAGAGCCCTCCCGCGGATGGTGAGAGCCCTCCCGCGGATGGTGGGTGCTTTCCCGTGGTTGGTGATTGCCCCTCCGCGGGTGATGCGAACACCCGTGGCATGCCATTCATATGTATGGCGTTAGCGGAAACTAGTAGGGCATTGTGTGCCTCTGTGGCCCCCGAGGACTCTCGGGAGACAACTGCCTCTGCCATACCGCCACCAGCTGCCCCTGAACGTTCTGACTCGGGTATGGATGTGGAGAGCATAGTGGACCCCCTCGCGGAAACACCAAAGAGGAGATGCAATCTAAGGCTGAGAAAGGCCCCCGCAGAAAAGAGCGAGAGTCTTAAATTCTTCAAAGAGGAGCCTGAGGAGTTGGGGCTCAGTGGGGGGAGTCCTCTGGCACCGTGGAATCTGTAGACTCCTTAACCCCCGTTATCCCTGCCCGGGACCTAGATAGTTTCCTCGACGCTACCCTCTGCAGGCACGGAGATACGAAGGTGCGGTTGGCCCTTGAGAGGTGGAAGGATGCATCGGTCATTCTCCACTCTCTCAGAGTATATATGAAGGCCAACCGAAAGGCCAAACTTTCTGGGACAAACTAACATGTTCGTGTCCGGAATTTTGAAAAATTGATGCGAGAGCACGTAAAGGCTTCTCAGGGTATGGCACCCTGAGCGCCTGTTGGAAGAAAAACTCTTGACTACCAATGGCTTTGAGCATCGGTACACTAAATGTTAACGGCTGCAAGGACGGGTTTCGAAGGTTTCAGGTATTCTCCTTTTTACAAAAGGGGAAGTATTCTGTGAGTTTCCTGCAGGAAACCCATACCACTCCAGAGGCTGAAGCCAGCTGGCATCTGGAGTGGCGAGGCAAGGTCTTCTTCAGCTACCTCACTTCGTCATCTTGTGGGGTGGTGACCCTGTTCTCTGAGTCCTTTCAACCAGAGCTGCTGCTTGCCAAAGCTGTTATTCCAGGTCGCCTGTTGCATCTCAGGGTCCGGCACGAGGACTACACGTTTAACTTCTTGAACGTGTATGCTCCTGCCACCGGATCCCTGAGAAGGCAGTTCTTCATCAGATTGTCTGAATACCTGGAGACAGTCGATGCGCATGAACACGTGGTGCTCGGGGGTGATTTTAACTGCACCCTCGAGGCTGTAAAGGACCGGAGTGGTCCGGAGCCACACCCGGGTTCAGCGTTGGCCTTGCGGGAGGCCATCACCCGCTACTCCTTGGTAGACGTCTGGCGAGAACAACATCCCGAGGTATCCACTGAGTTCACCTATGTTAGGGTGTTTAGAGGTGAACGGATATCCTGGTCCAGGATCGACAGGTTGTACATTTCCAGCCACAGCCTGTCGCGAGCCCAGTCCAGTACCATTAGGCTGGCGCCGTTTTCAGACCACAAATGTGCGTCCGTGACGGTGGCGCTAACACCAGCAGCGCCCTCGGCCGCCTATTGGCATTTCAACAATACGTTGTTGGAGGACAAGGGGTTTGCGACGACGGTCCGAGACTTTTGTATGGCCTGGAGAGGTTGCAGGTCAGACTTTGCCATGTTAGAGCAGTGGTGGGACGTGGGCAAGGTGCATCTGCGCCTCGTATGTCAAGAACACACGAAAGGTGCCAGCAGGCGGCGCGATGCTGAGATCGAGGCCCTTAGAGAAGAGGTGCTCGATCTCGAGAGGCGGCTGTCTGTGTCAGGAGACCAATATCTGCAGTGTACATACGTGGAGAGGAAGAGCGCTCTCCGGGACTTGGAAGATCGGAGAGCTCGGGGGGGCGTATGTGCGATCTCGCATCTGCTTCCTTCGAGAGATGGGTCGTGGATCGCGCCTCTTCTACGCGCTGGAGAAAAAGAGGGGAAACCGTAAACACATCACCTGCTTGCTAGCGGAGAACGGTACCCCTCTGACTGACCCGGAGAGCATCCGGGACAGAACCCGGAGGTTTTACATAGATCTTTTCTCTCCGGAGTCCATCCAGCTAGATGAATGCAGGGACTTATGGGAGGGGCTTCCCGCGGTCGGTGAGGGTGAAAGAGAGCGGCTTGAGTTACCCTTGACTCTGGCTGAGCTCTCTGGGGCCCTAAGTCTCATGTCCCGCGGAAAAACGCAGGGGCTGGACGGGCTGACTGTGGAGTTCTTCCAGTTTTTTTGGGAGATGCTGGGACCTGATTTCACCGAGGTCCTAGCTGAAGCCCTGGAGACCGGTGAGATGCCCCTTTCATGTCGGCGGGCAGTACTGTCTCTGCTGCCGAAGGGGGATCTTCGCCAGATTTCCAACTGGCGACCGGTCTCACTGCTCAGCACGAATTATAAGATCGTGGCCAAAGCGCTTTCGCTGAGGCTCAAGTCCGTGCTGGCATAGGTGATCACCCCGACCAGTCCTATACTGTCCCGGGCCGGAGCATTCATGACAACATTTTTCTGGTCCGGGACCTGCTACACCACGCGCAGAGGACTGGTCTGTCACTCGCCTTCCTGTCCCTAGATCAGGAAAAGGCATTTGACAGGGTGGATCACCGTTACCTCATGCAGACCCTGCGGGCGTTTGGCTTCGGCCCACAATTTGTGGGCCTTCTCCAGATGCTGTACGCCTCTGCAGAATGTCTGGTTAAAATTAATTGGTCCCTGACGGCACCTTTTGTGTTTGGTCGGGGAGTACGTCAGGGGTGTCCCCTGTCTGGGCAACTATACGCGCAGGCCATCGAGCCTTTCCTCTTTGCCCCCCACGTTTCGTAATATCTCATGGGAGAGCGATACTCTCAAATATCTGGGAGTCTACCTGTCTGCTGCGGAAGACCCAGCCCCAGCCCCAGAAAACTTCAGTGATCTTGAAGAACGAGTCATTGCTCGTCTGGGGTCATGGGTGTATCTGTCGAGAATGCTTTCCCTTAGGGGAAGAACCCTGGTGATCAACCAGCTGGTGGCCAGTCAGCTTTAGCACCGGCTGATAGCCATGGGTCCGCCCCCCGAATGTATCAACAAGATCCAGAGGAAGTTGATAGATTTTCTCTGGATGGGGAAGCATTGGGTCTCTGCGGGAGTTGCGTGTCTCCCTTTGGAGGAGGGTGGACAGGGAGTGGTGTGTGTCCGCTCCCAGTTACACACTTTCCGCCTCCAATACCTGCAGAGATACCTATTCGCAGATCCGTCTCCGCAGTGGTGCCAGCTGGCAACCAGTTTCTTTCGCCAGCTGCGCAATCTGAGGTATGACCGGCAATTGTTTATCATCAGGCCCGAGGGTTTAGGTAGAAACCTCTCGGAGCTGCCGGCATACTACCGGGACATGTAAAAGATCTGGAAACTGGTGTCAGCGACCAGGAAGGAACAGGCGGCGGGGGTTGATTTCCTCACCGAGCCCTTGCTGTATAATCCGGCAGTGGGGGCTCGGATGTTGGATTCACCCGCTATTTGCCGCCGGCTAATCCTGGCGCAGGTGACCAGAGTCGGGGATCTCTTGGACTATGAGCGACGAGACTGGGTAAGCGCAGAGGTGCTTGCGCCCCGTATGGGTATGCCTACTGCCCGCGTCCCTCGTCGTTTGATCCGGGAGATTAAAGATGCCATCCACCCCGACTCACGCACCTTCATCGAGGGGGTATTGCAGACCGGAGAGCCTTGTCAACCTATCAACTTCAGCTCTCCGGATCTTTGCGTGGAACCCAAACCACGGCAAAACCCTTGGGCTCCTCTCTCCCCCAACCTCAGCAGGTTGGGGAATATGTCCCCGGCGTGTTTCCGCAGCATGCCAAGGAAAGTCCTGTATTCTCTGGAGCTCCATATAGTGCACAACCTCGCCCTTGTCACCCGCCATGATACCATCTGGAGGCGGGTATTTCCTGCGAACGAGAGCGAGAGACCCCGGTGGAGGGAACTTTATTCAGCTTTGGTTCCCCGTCCCGCCGGGGATTTGAGTTGGAGGGTCCTCCACGGAGCGCTGAGCACAGGAGAGTATTTGGCACACTTCACGGACTCCCCCGCCTCCTGTCCCTTCTGTGGCGAGCGAGAGTCCGTATACCACATCTATCTAAGTTGCGCCAGACTGCAGCCCCTCTTATCCACCTTGAGGAGCCTTCTTCTGCAGTTCTGGCTAAATTTTTCCCCTCATCTTTTTATTTCCGGGTGCCCAGTGTCCCGACACAATAAGCCTAGGGATCTCCTAGTCAACCTGCTCCTGGCAACGGCTAAGGTAGCCATTTACAGGACCAGGAGGCAGCGTTTGGAGAGGGGGGTCCCAACGAACATCGTGGCAGTGTTCCGGGCGCTGTTGCACTCCCGTATCCGGGCAGAGTTCACGTACGCCGAGTCCGCTGGGACGGTTTCGGAGTTTGCCTCCCAGTGGGCGTTAGGCGGGGTGCTCTGCTCGGTATCCCGCATCATGGGTTATTTTGAGTTAACCCTTCTTTTTTAAGTGCACTTTTCACTGTGCTAATTAAGTTTGTTAGGCCAGCCAGGTGACTTTGTAAAAGTATATAAGTAAACTCATAGCAGCCATAGCTGCCTGTAGCCATGCTCTTTTAAGCAGATATGTTTAAAGTAGTTATGAAGTTTAAAAAGGAAGTTCAAAAAGAAGTTGAAAAGTGGACACCACCTACTGCTTCTGATTCCTGCATTTGATCTACGTTGGAAAGGAGGATATTATCCCAGACTGCACATCTCAACACTTCACTATTGCTGTGATGCCACCTTTACTTTTATATTTGCTGTGACCTCACTTATTTTCAAATTATGACCTTCCTTCCACCAGTCTCCTTATGTCTCTAACTCTATTCATATATCTCCATCTCTCCTTTCTTCCCCACTTCTCAGTTCACATGAACTCCTTTCTTACATGCGCCCTCTGTCACCACACAGCTATACACCCTGCACTAAAACACACCCCTACAATTATCCTCACACATTCTCTTTCTATCCATGCTTCTCCTCCTTGCTTCTGGGGATATCTCTCCCAATCCTGGTCCCTGCCTTATTCCTACTTGCTCTTGTCCTCGCCTCCCACATGCAACTTCTACTCCTTCTGGTGTTAACCCCTTCAACCTCATACCCATCCCCTGCCACCCTCCCTCCTCTCTCCCGTGCCCTTTGGAATGCTCGCTCCCTCTCTAACAAGTTCCTCTCTGTGCACGACTTCTTTCTCTCTCACTTCCTGCTCCTATTTGCTATAACTGAGACCTGGCGCACCCAGTCTGACTCTGCTCTGGAAGCTACCCTCTCCTATGGTGGCCTTTCCTTCTCCCACACTCCGTGTCCGGATGGCAGAGATGGAGGCGTGGGGCTCCTGCTCTCCTCTCTCTGCCGTTACCGAACCCTTCCTATTCCCCCCTATCTTGCTTTTCCCTCCTTTGAGGTTCACACTGTCCAGATCTTCTCTCCTCTCCCTGTCCATGTGTTGGTCATCTATCACCCACCTACCTCTACTCATCCCTTCTGCCTTTCTCTCTAACTTTGAATCATGGCTCTCTTTCTTTCTCTCCTCAGACTCCCCTGTTCTTCTCCTTGGGGACATCAATTGCCACATTGATAACCCCTCTCTCCCTTGGGCTTCCCGCTTTCTTTCTCTAACCTCTTCTTTTGGCCTTCAACAGTGGACTGCAGCCAGCACCCACAAGGATGACCCCTACTTAGACCTGGTTTTCACTAAAAACTTCTCTCTCTCTGATTTCTCCATTTCCCCTTTTCCTCTCTCTGACCATCACCTCATCTCATTCTCTCTATCTCGCTTCTCCCCTTCTCCACCTCCATCTACCCCCTGGTTCTGCAGAAACCTGCGCTCTATTCACTTACCTGACTTTGAGTCCACTTTACACTCCTCCCTCTCCTCTCTCAGCTCTGCTACAGACCCCGACAACATGGTCAGGAACTACAACTCTGCCTTGTCCTCCTCTCTTGATCTACATGCCCCGCTTTCTCTCTGCCGCACTCGCCCTTCTAACCCTAGACACTGGGTTAATTCCCACACACGCATGCTGCGTTCCTCCACGCGTTCCTCTGAATGCCTCTGGAGGAAATCTCATACTCTCGCAGACTTCCTTCACTACAAATTTATGCTATCCTGTTTCAACTCTGCCCTCTCGCAAGCTAAACAAGCCTACTTTTCTTCACTAATCAACATGCACAAGTCTAACCCACGCCGACTGTTTTCTGTCTTTGATACTCTACTCAAACCACCCTCAGCTGCCTCTCCTTCCTCCATCTCCGCTCAGGACTTTGCTGACTATTTTAAGGAAAAGGTGGAATCCATACGTCAGAACATCCCCTCTGTTTCTTCCTCCCATCCTACACATCTTCCTAACTCTCCTCCTGCCTTCCTTGACTCTTTTTCCACTGTCTCAGAGGAGGATGTGTCGCTGTTGATCGCTTCTTCTCCCTCGACCACTTGCCCTCTTGACCCCATTCCCTCCCATCTCCTAAAACCTCTTGCTCCTACTATAATCCCTACACTCACACACATTTTTAACTCCTCCCTCTGCTCAGGAACCTTTCCATCCTCCTTCAAACATGCAAGTCATACCATTACTCAAAAACAGCAAGCTTGACCCTACCTACCTAACTACCGACTTGTCTCCTTCCTGCCTTTTGCCTCTAAACTCCTTGTACGTCTTGTATTCTCTCGCTTGCTCCATTTTCTCAACATCTATTCTCTCCTAGACACTCTACAATCTGGCTTCCACACTGCTCACTCCACGGAAACAGCCTTCACTAAAATAACTGACAACCTCCATGCTGCCAAAGACAGAGGTCATTACACTCTGCTCATATTACTCGACCTCTCTGCAGCATTTGACACCGTGGAGAATCCTCTTCTCCTTCACATTCTCCATACTCTTGGTATTCGGAACAAAGCTCTATCCTGGATCTCATCCTACCTCTCCCATCTTACTTTCAGTGTCTCTTCTGCTAACACCTCCTCCTCTATTGATCTCTCTGTGGGGGTACCCCAGGGCTCTGTCCTGGGACCTCTTCTCTTTTCTCTGTACACACTCTCTCTAGGTGACCTAATAACATCTTTTGGGTTTAATTATCACCTCTATGCTGACGACACACAAATATACTTTTCAACACCCGACCTTACACCTGCTGTACGAACCAAAGTTTCTGAATGTCTCTCTGCTATATCATCCTGGATGGCCCTCCCCCGCCTTAAACTCAACATGGCTAAAACAGCGCTCCTCATACTTCCTCCCAAACCTGGCCCTACTACCTCCTTCCACATTACTGTTGGAACTACGATCATTCACCCAAAGCACGCTGCGTAGGGGTCACACTCGAATCCTCTCTCACATTCGCCCCTCACATTCAAAACATTTCTAAAACCTGTCGCTTTTTCCTACGCAATATAACAAAGATCGCCCTTTCCTCTGTTGCTCGACTGCTAAAACTCTGACTCAGGCCCTCATTCTCTCCCGTCTTGATTACTGTAACCTCCTGCTGTCCGGCCTTCCTGCCTGTCACATGTCTCCCCTACAATCTATCCTAAACGCTGCTGCCAGAGTCACGCTACTCTTTCCTAGATCTGTCTCAGCATCTCCCCTCATGAAATCACTCTCCTGGCTTCCGATCAAATCCCGTATCTCACACTCCATTCTTCTCCTCACTTTTAAAGCTTTACACTCTTCTGCCCCTCCTTACATCTCAGCCCTTGTAAGGTTAAAACTGTCTTCTGTCTTCTGGAATTGATAAGGTTAAACAGAATACGCTGGCCTTGCTATTTTCACGGGAGGCTATCGTAAATAGCTTCAGACCAACTGTTTCATGCCTGTCAAAATATTGTTAAAATAAGACTACAGAGGATAGAGCTGCCTTATAAGTCACCATTATATATGTCTCTTGCTCAGCAGTTAAATGTTTTAAGCTCTACAGAAAAGGCATTATGTGAAGGATACATGTAAATTTAGATGTGTACCCATATTTGTAACAGATGACAACTGTATTTTTGTCCCTGCCTTGTGTATAAAAACCTGCTTGTGAACCATTAAAATTTAGTTGTAAGAACTCAGCCAAGGCACCTCCCTGAATTCTTACAGCTCCGAGCTCGTATATGTCATACTATTTGAAATAATCTCATATCTGTTGCGTTTCAGCAGCTCCCGGGAGAAGTTTTGTTTTGCTTGCCCTAGATGACCTGATCTGTAGAGATCTAACAGCCCTAATTTCTGGTTATGCACCATCCAGACGCTTGCGTTCTTCTCAAGGATGTCTTCTTTCTACCCCCTTTGTATCTAAAACCCTCTCCTGCCTTAAACCTTTTTCACTAACTGCCCCACACCTCTGGAATGCCCTTCCCCTCAGTACCCGACTAGCACCCTCTCTATCCACCTTTAAGACCCAACTTGACACACTTGCTTAAAGAAGCATATGAATAGCTCTGGGTATATTCTGAACACGATACATAAAGCTTGGCCCCCTGCAGACGCATTTACCAGAACTCCCTCCTACTGTCTCTGTACGTTCTCCCTACCTACCAATTAGACTGTAAGCTCCTCGGGGCAGGGACTCCTCTTCCTTAATGTTACTTTAATGCCTGAAGCACTTATTCCCATGATCTGTTATTTATATTATCTGTTATTTATTTGATTACCATGTGTATTACTACTGTGAAGCGCTACACTGGCGACACACTTTATTCGAGCTTGGCTAGTCCCACGAATTCGGGTATACCCGGGTGTATTGAGGTTTGTGACTGTTTTCTGCCCGAGTACATTGAGTTATTTTCCAAGCAGGGATTGAAGCATTTTATTCCCGCTGGCTGCAATACTGCACAGTATATATATATAAACTGCATTACAATTCATGAATTTATGCCATCTGGTAGACACGCGAAGCATTGCAGCCTATTAAATCCTAATCATTATCATTTAACAGATCAGCCGCCCATCAGCCAGGCATGAACCCAGGCTGGGAAGGCAAATGCAACGGGGCTTGTCAGAGGTTAGGAGTGGCGCATTCCAGGTATCTGCCAGGTACATACCGGGTATTTGCTCGAATAAAGTGTGTCGGTGCAGTATGTACATTAATGGCGCTATATAAATAAAGACATAAAATACAATAAGAATGATACAAATAACCTGCATTTAAAACGTTATAACATTTTATCCTTTTAAAATGCTCGTTTTATGCACCATAAACTAAAGTCAATTTTCATTGGGATTTAGCGTAACACAGATACACGTGTGCACTTATATGTGAACGTGTTAGTCACTGGTTATCCCTAAACATGCCTGGCTTTAGAGATAGGTCTCTCCCCTGTGTGTGTCCTCGTGAGTGTTCAGGCTGGATAACTGACCAAATCCTTTCCCACATTCTCCACATACATGCGGTCTCTCCCGTGTGTGTGTCCTCTTGTGTATGTTCAGGTGGGAAAACCGATGAAATCCCTTCCCACATTCCCCACATACATGCGGTCTCTCCCCTGTGTGTTCCTTCTTGTGTCTGGTCAGGTTGGATAAGTCACTAAATCCGTTCCCACATTCCCCACATACATATGGTCTCTCCCCTGTGTGTGTCCTCGTGTGTGTGTTCAGGTGGGATAACACACTAAATCCCTTCCCACATTCCCCACATACATGCGGTCTCTCCCCTGTGTGTCCCTTCTTGTGTCTGTTCAGGCTGGATAAGTCACTAAATCCCTTCCCACATTCCCCACATACATGTGGTCTCTCCCCTGTGTGTGTCCTCTCGTGCGTGTTCAGGCTGGATAACCGACTAAATCCCTTCCCACATTCCCCACATACATGCGGTCTCTCCCCTGTGTGTCCTTTCTTGTGTTTGTTCAGGCTGGATAAGTCACTAAATCCCTTCCCACATTCCCCACATTCATACGGTCTCTCCCCTGTGTGTGTCCTCGTGTGTGTGTTCAGGCTGGATAAGTCACTAAATCCCTTCCCACATTCCCCACATACATGCGGTCTCTCCCCTGTGTGTGTCCTCTTGTGTGTGATCATGTGGGATACGTGACTAAATCCCTTCCCACATTCCCCACATACATACGGTCTCTCCCCTGTGTGTGACCTCTTGTGTGTGTTCAGGCTGGATGACTGACTAAATCCCTTCCCACATTCCCCACATACATACGGTCTCTCCCCTGTGTGTGACCTCTTGTGTGTGTTCAGGCTGGATGACCGACTAAATCTCTTCCCACATTCCCCACATACATGCGGTCTCTCCCCTGTGTGTCCCTTCTTGTGTCTGTTCAGGCTGGATAAGTCACTAAATCCCTTCCCACATTCCCCACATACATACGGTCTCTCCCCTGTGTGTGTCCTCGTGTGTGTGTTCAGGTGGTATAACACACTAAATCCCTTCCCACATTCCCCACATACATGGGGTCTCTCCCCTGTGTGTATCCTCATGTGTGTGTTCAGGTGGGATAACACACTAAATCCGTTCCCACATTCCCCACATACATGCGGTCTCTCCCCTGTGTGTGTCCTCTCGTGCGTGTTCAGCCTGGATAACCGACTAAATCTCTTCCCACATTCCCCACATACATGCGGTCTCTCCCCTGTGTGTCCCTTCTTGTGTCTGTTCAGGCTGGATAAGTCACTAAATCCCTTCCCACATTCCCCACATACATACGGTCTCTCCCCTGTGTGTGTCCTCGTGTGTGTGTTCAGGTGGTATAACACACTAAATCCCTTCCCACATTCCCCACATACATGCGGTCTCTCCCCTGTGTGTGTCCTCTTGTGTCTGTTCAGGTGGAATACGTGACTAAATTCCTTCCCACATTCCCCACATACATACGGTCTCTCCCCTGTGTGTGACCTCTTGTGTGTGTTCAGGCTGGATGACTGACTAAATCCCTTCCCACATTCCCCACATACATATGGTCTCTCCCCTGTGTGTGTCCTCTCGTGTGTTTTCAGGTGGGATAACCAACTAAATCCCTTCCCACATTCCCCACATACATATGGTCTCTCCCCTGTGTGTGTCCTCTCGTGTGTTTTCAGGTGGGATAACACACTAAATCCCTTCCCACATTCCCTGCATACATGCGGTCTCTCCCCTGTGTGTGTCCTCTTCTGTAGGTTCTGGTCTGATAACCAAGTCAGACTCTTCCCACTTTCTCCAAGATCTTTTCCTGTGGCCGCTGCTAATATATATATTTTGGGATGAGAAGCAGTTACATTGTTTATTAATTGCTTTGGCGGGTTGAAAGATGCATTTTCTGTCATATTTATTGGAATGTTGCAAGATTGTTCTGTCTTCATCTTTTCCATATACTCATTTGGGTGTTTGAACTTCAGATGTTTGAGGAGGTTATCCTGACTGCTAAAAGCAACCTTGCAGTGCTGGCATGGGGGGGATTATTGGTGCTTGGCTTTGTACTAGACGAGACAAAAAAAAGTCACTGTTACACAAACTGTCTTACAAAAGGCCATGCAGGAGAGGTAAGTTGGCATATCCCAAAAAGTTCAGGATGAAAGTAAACTGTAGATGTACATTGTAAAAATGAAGGGTTTAGCACAACATGTGCAGCATTAGGGCCGGAGAGCAGATGTAGTGGATCATACATTTAAAGTGGATAATAATATTTAACGATTTAAAAGGAAATCTCACCTGCTCCTAAACAGCAATTAAAGTGGCAGAAATAGAATAGATATAGTGGAATAGAACTAAGTGGAACTAAGAATAGATGTAGTGGATCAAACATTTAAAGTGGATCATAATATTTAAAAGGAAATCTCAGTAGCTGCAAAACACCAATTAAAGTGGAAGAAATCTTGTCAAATCCTTTGATAGATAGTAAGTCGATAGTTTTAATTATACGTTCACAACTGAAACTGTTTGTACAATGAATAGAATACGTGTCTCATTAGAAGCTCACATATCAGTCACCGGGTGTTCCCGTTACCGCACCATGTACCAGGTCTCTAATAGTTATAGGATGACCCAACTTTCTGCTAAATCTCCATTGTTAAATCAGGAACCAAATGCCCAATTATTGTATTTGACATCACAGATGTTATTCAGACTTAATTAAGCTATACCTTTTGTAATACAATTGTTTAAAAGTTAAAAAATTTTTAGGGAACAAGGAGTCTGCATATTATTAAATACACACACACACACACTAGCTGAGAGACCCGGCGTTGCCCGGGATGTAATGTTCCCGCTCCTCTCCCCTCTCTCCTCCCCCCTCTCTCTGTTTGTCCCCCATTCACATCAATCCAGTCCCCCCCCCTCCCTCCTTTACAGCTCTGTTTGTCCCCCTTTACAGCTTCATGCAGTGTGTGTGCGTCAGTCAGTCACTGTGTGTGTGCGTGCGTGCGTCAGTGAGTCTGACGCAGAAACACAAACACACACACAGACTGACTGACGCACACACACACACACAGTCAGTGTGTGCGTGTGTGTGTGCTTCAGTCAGGGTGTGCGTGCGTCTCAGTGTGTGTGTGTGTGGCAGTGTGTGCGCGTCAGTCAGTGTGTGCATGCGTGCGGCAGTCAGTCAGTGTGTGCATGCGTCAGTCACTGTGTGTGTGTGTGTGTGTGTGTCAGTCAGTGTGTGTGTGTGTGTGTGTGTGTGTGTCAGTGTGTGTGTGTGTGTGTGCGTCAGGGTGTGTGTACGTGCGGCTGTCAGGGGTTGTGTGCGTGTGCCAGTCAGTGTGTTCATGCGTCAGTCACTGTGTGTGTGTGTGTGTATGTGTGTCAGTCAGTGTGTGTTTGTGTCAGTCAGTGTGTGTCAGTCAGTGTGTGTGTGTGTGTGCATGCGTCAGTCAGTGTGTGTGTGTGTGTGTGTGCATGCGTCAGTCAGTGTGTGTGTGTGTGTGTGTGCATGCGTCAGTCAGTGTGTGTGTGTGTGTGCATGCGTCAGTCAGTGTGTGTGTGTGTGTGTGTGTGTGTGTGTGTGTGTGTGTGTGTGTGTGTGTGTGTGTGTGTGTGTGCGTGCGTGCGTCAGTCAGTGTGCGTGTGTGTGCGTCAGTGTGCGTGTGTGTGCGTCAGGGTGCGCGTGCGTGCGTCAGGGCGTGCGTGCGTCAGGGCGTGCGTGCGTGCGTCAGGGCGTGCGTGCGTGCGTCAGGGCGTGCGTGCGTGCGTCAGGGCGTGCGTGCGTGCGTCAGGGCGTGCGTGCGTGCGTCAGGGCGTGCGTGCGTGCGTCAGGGTGTGCGTGCGTGCGTCAGGGTGTGCGTGCGTGCGTCAGGGTGTGCGTGCGTGCGTCAGGGTGTGCGTGCGTGCGTCAGGGTGTGCGTGCGTGCGTCAGTCAAAGGGCAGGCGTTGGGGGGGTGAAGGGCAGGCGTTGGGGGGGTGAAGGGCAGGCGTAGGGGGGGGTGAAGGGCAGGGGTAGGGGGGGTGAAGGGCAGGGGTAGGGGGGGTGAAGGGCAGGGGTAGGGGGGGTGAAGGGCAGGGGTAGGGGGGGTGAAGGGCAGGGGTAGGGGGGGTGAAGGGCAGGGGTAGGGGGGGGTGAAGGGCAGGGGTAGGGGGGGTGAAGGGCAGGGGTAGGGGGGGTGAAGGGCAGGGGTAGGGGGGTGAAGGGCAGGGGGGGTGAAGGGCAGGGGTAGGGGCGGGGGTGAAGGGCAGGGGCGGGGGTGAAGGGCAGGGGTAGGGGGCGGAGGGCAGGGGGCGGGGGTTAAGGGCAGGGGGCGGGGGTTAAGGGCAGGGGTAGGGGGGGGTGAAGGGCAGGGGTAGGGGGGGTGAAGCGCAGGGGTAGGGGGGGTCTGAAGCGCAGGGGTAAGGGGGGGGTGAAGCGCAGGGGTAGGGGGGGGGGTGAAGCGCAGGGGTAGGGGTGAAGGGCAGGGGTAGGGGGCGGGGGTGAAGGGTAGGGGGCGGTGGTGAAGGGCAGGGGGCGGGGGTTAAGGGCAGGGGTAGGGGGGGGGTGAAGGGCAGGGGTAGGGTGAAGGGCAGGGGTAGGGGGGGGGGTGGCGCGCTTACCCTCCGTGTGTCCGGGAGCCGGTTGAGAGCGAGGGGAGAGGAACCTGCAGTTGGCGTCAGGGGCAGGAGGGCCGCGCTTCCCCTCCCTCCGGGAGCCGGTGCAGGGCAGCGCACGTGATGGGGGGGACGGGGGACAGAGGGGTGTGTGTAATAATAACAAGGCACTTTTTTATTGGCGGTAATACTGCATTTTTGGTTACTGCAGCTTGATGTATCCGGCCCTTTGACTCAAGTCAGGTTTAGTGATATTAAGTTCTAGTTGACCCGTAATGGTGTATGCAGATCTATCAATATTTACAATTCAACATCAGTAATAAGATAAGAGATGTAAAAAGCACACAACACATATTCCTGATTACCTTGTGCTGGCGCGTTATTTTTCCACAATGTACCCCACTTCATACCAAGCTCTTTCCCATATTCATCTCCATACCATACCAGGAGCTCTGTGTGTGGGGGGAGGTCTGTGCAGGTTCTGTAGTAGATTTCCCTGTGGTACTGCAACGCCACAAGGTTCTGTTCTTCCTCGTTTCTCGCACAATTTGCAAACCTAAAATTGGGACAGTTAGTGAGGTCTCAAAGTAATGTCTATTTTATAAAGGAAGAGCTGAAAAAAGATACAAGTTGTTAATAGTTACATACAGGCAGTCCTCGTTTTACAACGCTTCGCTTTACAACGAATGGCTTATCCAACGCTATGCAATGCATACCTATATTCATTTTTACAACGCCAAAATGGCTTATCCAACGCACTTACGACGCTTTGCAACATTGTGTATGTGTGTATATATATATACACATTCACATAAACAACGTTGCAAAGCGTCGTAAGAGCTTATATATATAATATTATACTATATAATATTATATTATACTATATAATATATTATTTATTATGTTATATTATATATATATATATATATATATAATACAGTATATACACTATATAATTTATGTGTGTGCTGCATATCTTATTGCATGCATAAAATATTTGGTGTATTTTAGTGTTAAAAATGCCTTCAGGAACGGAACCTTTCATTTAAACAGTATTCCTATGGGAAAACGTGTTTCGCTTTACAACACCATTTTGAGTAACGCATTGTGTCGGATAACCGAGGACTGCCTGTAGTTATAAAGTAGATGAGGTTGAAAAAAGACATATGTCCATCAAGTTCAACCTATGCTAAATTTAGAGAACAGATACTTTATCCTATATCTATACTTACTGTGACAAACGCCCCTCTTTTGTAGCGCTGACGTCTGTCTGGGTTCTTCCCGACACAGTCTTCTAGGGTTGCTCACATATGCGGCGGCTATAGTCACCGCTCCTAACTGCCGCTGTTCCACCGCCCGCTGCCATGCCGCGCATGCGCAGTTGTGATGGCGCCGCTGACGGACGCCACACATACACAGAAGCGGCTGGCAGCGGTGTCGTTCCCCCCCACACGCTCCTAACTGACGTGGGCGTTCGCGGGCCTCCTTTACAACGTTTCGCTTGGAGGGGCCGTCCACCCCGAAACTGGATACAAGGGAGCAGCGATACCCCCAGCCTCCAAGGAGAGAGACTGAAATGCAAACCTCTCTGCTCTAAATACCTGTGCATTTGATTAGAAGAGCAGGTGAGGGAGAACTAGACCCATTGTAATCTGTGGTCTGGATTTTCCATCCAGCAGCCTGAGTTAATGTGAAGCTGTGGAATGGACCATTTTTAACTATTCCTGCACTTTCTGACTTAAAATGGGGCAGAAAGCTGCCTAACATCTTTGGACTATGTCACATTACTTATTGATCCAGAGGAAGGCAAACAAAAAACCCCAGTGACATACCATCCAATGATATATCATAAGGGAAAAAATACAATCCTTCCCGACTCCAGGAATTGGCAATCAGATTACTCCCTGGATCAACATCCTTCCCATGTTTCACAGTCTCCTTGGGTAATGAATTCCACATTTTAAACTGCCCTTACTGTAAAGAACCCTTTCCTTTGTTGCTGGTGAAATCTCCGTTCCTCCACCCTCAAGGGATGACCCGAGTCCTCTGTACTGTCCTTGGAATAAATAGTTCTTTTGAAAGCTCCCTGTACTGTCCTCGAATATATTTGTATATAGTTATCATATCCCATCTTAGACGCCTCTTTTATAATGTAAATACGGTAGATCTAATTTAGCTAGCCTCTCCTCATAAGTTAGATTGTCCATCCCCTTTATTAATTTGGTGGCTCTTCTCTGCACTCTCTAGTTCCATAATGTCTTTACTAAGGAGTGGTACCCAAAATTGGACTCCATATTCAAGGTGTGGTCTTACTAATCTATACTATATTTCTAAGTTAGATTCTGATTGTTTGTTTGTATGTCCGAAGCATAGAAATCTCACAAATGGCACGACGTAGATGTGCTGGCAGCAGCGCGGGGAGATGTGCTGGCAGCAGGGGGGGGAGTGAGGGAGGGGGAGATGTGCTGGCAGCAGGGGGGGGAGTGAGGGAGGGGGGGGATGTGCGGCTGGCGGAGGGGGTGGGGAGTGAGGAAGCGGGGAGATGTTCCGGCAGCAGGGGGAGACAGACACACACACATAGACACACACATAGACACACACACAGAGACAAATCTTCCCCCGCTCTACATCTCCCTCCCCCCACCCCCCATAAAACCTGTTAGTCCTCGCCGATATTAAAAAGACCAAAAATATTGTCTACTCACAGGTGTGGAAGGATTAAAATAAATAACTTTCACATTAAAATGTTTTTTTTTTAATACAATGTATTCAATATTATATTCTTGCTTCCCAAATGCATAACCTAACATTTATCTGTATTAAACATGATCTGCCATTAACCTGCCCAAGTTTCCAGTCTCTCCAAGTCCTTCTGGAGAGAAATTACATCCTGCTCTGATTCTACTACCTTACACAATTGAGTATCATCAGCAAGATGGAGACTTTGCTCTCGATGACAACCTCAAGGTCATTACTAAACAAGTTAAAAAGCAGGGGTCCCAGTACCAATACCTGAGGTACTCCACTCATGACCTTAGCCCAACCTGCAATAGTTCCATTTATGACAACCCTCTGTTGTCTATCCTTCAACTAAATTTCAATCCAGGTGCATATATTTGCTTTATTTTGTGCACCAACCTTGTGTGTGGAACCATATCAAAAGCCTTGGCAAAATCTAAGTAGACCACATCAACTGCATTACACTGGTCTAAATTTCTACTTACCTCCTCAAAGAAACAATTAAGGTTAGTTTGGCATGATCTATCCTTCATAAATCCATGCTTACTAATTTTGTTTTCCATTAGGTATTCCTGAATATTATGCCGTATTAAATCTTCAAGTAGCTTCCCCACTATTGAAGTCAGGCTTACAGGTCTGTAATTCCCCGGTTTTGATCTAGCTCCCTTTTTAAATAAAGGCATCACATCTGCTTTACGCCAATCTTGTGGTGCTGAGCCTTGGGACATGGACTCCTTGAATATTAAATATAATGGTTTGGCTATTACTGAGCTTAACTTGTTGAGAACTCTTGGATGTATGCCATCGGGGCCAGGTGCCTTATTTACTTTAATTTTTGAAGTGAAACTTCTTTAGTGGCACCTCTGGTGGGATAAAACTGGATTGATAGGGGGCGAAATGTGAAACGGAAGTGACGTCACGTAATGGACGCCACTCCGCTCACACGTCCCCTGTCACATGTGGCGGCGGCAGCGATAGCCGCCAGCGCCGCTCCTCTCACCCTCCCACACACCCCACACCCGGTTGCTCACATATGCGGCGGCTATAGCCGCCGCTCCTAACTGCCGCTGTTCCGCCGCCCGCTGCCATGCCGCGCATGCGCAGTTGTGATGGCGCCGCTGACGGACGCCACACATACACAGAAGCGGCTGCAGCGGTGTCGTTCCCCCCACACGCTCCTAACTGACGTGGGCGTTCGCGGGCCTCCTGCGCCCGCAGGAAGCGGTGGCACACGGCGCAACCCGCTCAGCACAGGGGCTCGGCGCCGGCTCCTGCTGCTGGAAGAAAGGGTGAGCCGGGCAGCGGATGGGTAATCTCGCCCGCGGCCGGTCACTCATGCCCGTGCCGGGCACATGTACCCCGCGGGGGGAGGGGGGGAAGGTGTGTGCAGAATTTGCGTAAGAGGGGGTCGGGGGGGTGCGCAGAATTTGCAGAAGGGGAGGGGGAGAAGTGGTGCGCAATTTTACACCCCGCCCCTGGCTGCAGCAGGACACACACACACATGACTGACCCCCACACACTGACTGACCCCCACACACACTGACTGACCCACACACAGACCCCCACACACACACTAACCCCCACACACACTGACTGACCCCCACACTGACTGACCCCCACACACACACTAACTGACCCCACACAGACCCCCACACACACACTGACCCCCACACACACACACACTGACTGACACCCACACACACACACAGACTCACATACACACACAGACTCACATACACACACAGACACCCCCCCCACACACACACACACTGACTGACCCGCACACACACACTGACTGACCAACACACAGACCCCCACACACACGGACTGACAAACATACACACACACACACTGTCCCCCCCCCACACACACACACACTGTCCCCCCCCCCCACACACACTGTCGTCCCCCCCACACACACACACACTGTGTCCCCCCCCACACACACACACACTGTCCCCCCCCCCACACACACTGTCCCCCCCCACAACACACTGTCCCCCCCCACACACACTGTCCCCCCCCACACACACTGTCCCCCCCACACACACACTGTCCCCCCCCACACACACACACACTGTCCCCCACACACACACACACACACTGTCCCCCCCCACACACACTGTCCCCCCCCCACACACACACACACACTGTCCCCCCCCCCACACACACACACTGTCCCCCCCACACACACACACACACTGTCCCCCACACACACACACACTGTCCCCCCACACACACACTGTCCCCCCCCACACACACACACACTGTCCCCCCCCCACACACACACACTGTCCCCCCCACACACACTGTCCCCCCACACACACACACACACTGTCCCCTCCACACACACTGTCCCCCCCCCCCACACACACACACTGTCCCCCCCCACACACACACACACACTGTCCCCCCCCCACACACACACACTGTCCCCCCCACACACACACACTGTCCCCCCACACACACACACTGTCCCGCCACCACACACACTGTCCCCGCACACACACACACACACTGTCCCCCCCACACACACTGTCCCCCCCACACACACACTGTCCCCCCCCACACACACACTGTCCCCCCCCACACACACACTGTCCCCCCCCACACACACACTGTCCCCCCCCACACACACACTGTCGTCCCCCCCACACACACACTGTCGTCCCCCACACACACACTGTCGTCCCCCCACACACACACACTGTCCCCCCCCACACCACACACTGTCCCCCCCCCACACACACACACTGTCCCCCCCCCACACACACACTGTCCCCCCCCACACACACACTGTCCCCCCCCACACACACACTGTCCCCCCCCCCACACACACACTGTCCCCCCCACACACACACACTGTCCCCCCCCCACACACACTGTCCCCCCCACACACACACACTGTCCCCCCCCCCACACACACACACTGTCCCCCCCACACACACACACTGTCCCCCCCACACACACACTGTCCCCCCCGACACACACTGTCCCCCCCCCACACACACACTGTCCCCCCCCACACACACACTGTCCCCCCCCCCCACACACACTGTCCCCCCCCCCACACACACACTGTCCCCCCCCACACACACACTGTCCCCCCCCACACACACTGTCCCCCCCCCACACACACTGTCCCCCCCCCCCACACACACTGTCCCCCCCACACACACTGTCCCCCCCCCCCCACACACACACTGTCCCCCCCACACACACACTGTCCCCCCCACACACACACTGTCCCCCACACACACACTGTCCCCCCCCCACACACACAATGTCCCCCCCCACACACACACTGTCCCCCCCCCACACACACTGTCCCCCCCACACACACACTGTCCCCCCCCACACACAGACTGTCCCCCCCCACACACACACTGTCCCCCCCCCACACACACACTGCCCCCCCCCACACACACACTGCCCCCCCCCACACACACACTGCCCCCCCCCCCACACACACACTGCCCCCCCCACACACACACTGCCCCCCCCACACACACACTGTCCCCCCCCACACACACACTGCCCCCCCCCACACACACTGTCCCCCCAACACAAACACACACTGTCCCCCCCCACATACACACACACACACTGTCCCCCACACACACACTGTCCCCCACACACACACACACACTGTCCCCCCCACACACACACACTGTCCCCCCCCCCACACACACTGTCCCCCCCCCACACACACACTGTCCCCCCCCACACACACACTGTCCCCCCCCACATACACACTGTCCCCCCCACACACACGCTGTCCCCCCCACACACACACACTGTCCCCCCCACACACACACACTGTCCCCCCACACACACACTGTCCCCCCCCACACACACACTGTCCCCCCCCCCACACACACACTGTCCCCCCCCCCACACACACTGTCCCCCCCACACACGCACACACTGTCCCCCACACACACACGCACACTGTCCCCCCCACACACACACACACTGTCCCCCCCCCACACACACACACTGTCCCCCCACACACACACACACTGTCCCCCGCCCACACACACTGTCCCCCGCCCACACACACTGTCCCCCCCCACACACACACTGTCCCCCCCCCACACACACACTGTCCCCCCCCACACACACACTGTCCCCCCCACACCACACACTGTCCCCCCCACACACACACTGTCCCCCCCCCCACACACACACTGTCCCCCCCACACACACACACTGTCCCCCCCCACACACACACTGTCCCCCCCACACACACACTGTTCCCCCCCCCCACACACACACTGTTCCCCCCCACACACACTGTCCCCCCCCCCCACACACACTGTCCCCCCCACACACACACACTGTCCCCCTCACACACACACACTGTCCCCCCCACACACACACACTGTCCCCCCCCCACACACACACTGTCCCCCCCCCACACACACACTGTCCCCCCCCACACACACTGTCCCCCCCACACACACACTGTCCCCCCCCACACACACACTGTCCCCCCCCACACACACACTGTCCCCCCCCAACACACACACTGTCCCCCCCACACACACACTGTCCCCCACACACACACACACACTGTCCCCCCCACACACACACACACTGTCCCCCCCACACACACACTGTCCCCCCCCCCACACACACTGTCCCCCCCACACACACACACACTGTCCCCCCCACACACACTGTCCCCCCCCACACACACACACACACACTGTCCCCCCCCCCCACACACACACACACTGTCCCCCCCCCACACACACACACTGTCCCCCACACACACACACTGTCCCCACACACACACACTGCCCCCCCCCACACACACACACACACTGTCCCCCACACACACACACACTGTCCCCCGCCCACACACACTGTCCCCCCCCCACACACACTGTCCCCCCCCACACAGCACACACTGTCCCCCCCCCACACACACACTGTCCCCCCCACACACACACTGTCGTCCCCCACACACACTGTCGTCCCCCACACACACTGTCGTCCCCCCACACACACACACTGTCGTCCCCCACACACACCTGTCCCCCCACACACACTGTCGTCCCCCCACACACTGTCCGTCCCCCACACACACTGTCCCCCCCACCCCCACTGTCCCCCCACACACACACTGTCCCCCCCCCACACACACACACTGTCCCCCCACACACCACACTGTCCCCCCACACACGCACACACTGTCCCCCCCACACACACACACACTGTCCCCCCCACACACACACACTGTCCCCCCCACACACACTGTCCCCCGCCCACACACACTGTCCCCCCCACACACACACTGTCCCCCCCCACACACACACTGTCCCCCCCCACACACACACTGTCCCCCCCACACACACACTGTCCCCCCCCACACACTGTCCCCCCCCCACCACACACACTGTCCCCCCCCTCACACACACACTGTCCCCCCCCACACACACACTGTCCCCCCACACACACACACTGTCCCCCCCCCACACACACACTGTCCCCCCCCCCACACACACACTGTTCCCCCCCCCACACACACACACTGTCCCCCCACACACACACACACACACACTGTCCCCCCCCCACACACACACACTGTCCCCCCCCCCACACACACACACTGTCCCCCCCCCACACACACACTAC
>NW_027455476.1:2500-36312 GCF_040206685.1 Ascaphus truei
GAGACAGTGAGACAGTGAGACAGTGAGACAGTGACACAGTGACACAGTGACACAGTGACACAGTGACACAGTGACACAGTGACACAGTGACACAGTGACACAGTGACACACACAGTGACACACACAGTGACACACACAGTGACACACACAGTGACACACACACACACACACAGTGACACACACACAGTGACACACACACAGTGACACACACACACAGTGACACACACACACAGTGACACACACACACAGTGACACACACAGTGACACACACACACACAGTGACACACACACACACAGTGACACACACACACACAGTGACACACACACACACACACAGTGACACACACCACACACAGTGACACACACACACAGTGACACACACACACAGTGACACACACACACAGTGACACACACACACAGTGACACACACACACAGTGACACACACACACAGTGACACACACACACAGTGACACACACACACAGTGACACACACACACTGACACACACACACCTGTAGCACAGGACCAATATCTTCCTCGTCTCCTGATCCCAGCCCGTCCTCTGACAGAACCCAACAGGACACCCTAAAACAGGAGAGACCATCAGGTGTGGGAGAACAGCGCCGGGGGGGGGGGGGGGGGGGCCTCAGTGCACCGGGGGGGGGGGGGGGGGGCCTCAGTGCACCGGGGGGGGGGGGGGGGGGCCTCAGTGCACCGGGGGGGGGGGGGGCCTCAGTGCACCGGGGGGGGGGGGGGGGGGTGCTCAGTGCACCTGGGGGGGGGGGCTCAGTGCATGCTCAGTGCACCAGGGGGGGGGGGGGGGGCCTCAGTGCACCGGGGGGGGGGGGGCCTCAGTGCACCGGGGGGGGGGGGGCCTCAGTGCACCGGGGGGGGGGGGGGAGCCTCAGTGCACCAGGGGGGGGGGGAGCCTCAGTGCACCGAGGGGGGAGGCCTCAGTGCACCAGGGGGGGGGGGGCCTCAGTGCACCGGGGGGGGGGGCCTCAGTGCACCGGGGGGGGGGGGGGGGGGGTGGGAAGAGCCTCAGTGCACCGGGGGGGGGGGGAGCCTCAGTGCACCAGGGGGGGCCTCAGTGCACCGGGGGGGGGCCTCATAGCACCAAGGGGGTGGGGGGGGGAGCCTCAGTGCACATGGGGGGGGGGGGAGCCTCAGTGCACATGGGGGGGGGGGGAGCCTCAGTGCGAGGGGTGTCTCGGGGGGGACGGGGGGGGAGCCTCAGTGCACATGGGGGGGGGGGGAGCCTCAGTGCGACGGTGTCTCGGGGGGGGGGGGGGGGGGAGCCTCGGGGGACGGGGGGGAGCCTCAGTGCGAGGTGTCTCGGGGGAGGGGGGTCTCACCGTTGGCCTGCTGCTGCTGCTGTCCCTCGGCGCTGTTTTCCTGGTTAATCTCTTTCATTAAATCCTCGATAGCGAAGGGAGCCTGATCCAGGATCGTCTGGAATATCCCCGAGAGCACCGCCTGCAGCAGGAGAGCGCTGAGAGAGCGGGGGGGGGGGGGGGGGTGAGAGAGCGCCGCCTGCAGCAGGAGAGCGCTGAGAGAGCGGGGGGGAGTGTGAGAGAGCGCCGCCTGCAGCAGGAGAGCGCTGAGAGAGCGGGGGAGAGTGTGAGAGAGCGCCGCCTGCAGCAGGAGAGCGCTGAGAGAGCGGGGGGGGAGAGAGTGTGAGAGAGCGCCGCCTGCAGCAGGAGAGCGCTGAGAGAACGGGGGAGAGAGCGGAGAGCGCCGCCTGCAGCAGGAGAGCGCTGAGAGAGCGGGGGAGAGAGCGTGAGAGCACCGCCTGCAGCAGGAGAGCGCTGAGAGAGCGGGGGGGAGTGTGAGAGAGCGCCGCCTGCAGCAGAGAGAGCGCTGAGAGAGCGGGGAGAGTGTGAGAGAGCGCCGCCTGCAGCAGGAGGAGCGCTGAGAGAGCGGGGGGGAGTGTGAGAGAGCGCCGCCTGCAGCAGGAGAGCGCTGAGAGAGCGGGGGGGAGTGTGAGAGCGCCGCCTGCAGCAGGAGAGCGCTGAGAGAGCGGGGGGGAGAGAGTGTGAGAGAGCGCCGCCTGCAGCAGGAGAGCGCAGAGAGAGCGGGGGGAGAGTGTGAGAGAGCGCCGCCTCCAGCAGGAGAGCGCTGAGAGAGCGGGGGGAGAGAGCGTGAGAGCGCCGCCTGCAGCAGGAGAGGCGCTGAGAGAGCGGGGGAGAGAGCGTGAGAGCACCGCCTGCAGCAGGAGAGCGCTGAGAGAGCGGGGGGGAGTGTGAGCAGCAGAGAGCGCTGAGAGAGCGGGGAGAGAGTGTGAGAGAGCGCCGCCTGCAGCAGGAGAGCGCTGAGAGAGCGGGGGAGAGGTGTGAGAGCACCGCCTGCAGCAGGAGAGCGCTGAGAGAGCGGGGGAGAGAGTGTGAGAGAGCGCCGCCTGCAGCAGGAGAGCGCTGAGAGAGCGGGGGAGAGTGTGAGAGAGCACCGCCTGCAGCAGGGAGAGCGCCGAGAGAGCGGGGGAGAGTGTGAGAGCACCGCCTGCAGCAGGAGAGCGCTGAGAGAGCGGGGGAGAGAGTGTGAGAGGAGGCGCCGCCTGCAGCAGGAGAGCGCTGAGAGAGCGGGGAGAGTGTGAGAGAGCGCCGCCTGCAGCAGGAGAGCGCTGAGAGAGCGGGGGAGAGTGTGAGAGCACCGCCTGCAGCAGGAGAGCGCTGAGAGAGCAGGGGAGAGAGTGTGAGAGAGCGCCGCCTGCAGCAGGAGAGCGCTGAGAGATCGGGGGGGAGTGTGAGAGAGCGCCGCCTGCAGCAGGAGAGCGCTGAGAGAGCGGGGGAGAGTGTGAGAGAGCGCCGCCTGCAGCAAGAGAGCGCTGAGAGAGCGGGGGGGGAGTGTGAGAGAGCGCCGCCTGCAGCAGGAGAGCGCTGAGAGAGCGGGGGGGGAGTGTGAGAGAGCGCCGCCTGCAGCAGGAGAGCGCTGAGAGAGCGGGGGGGAGTGTGAGAGAGCGCCGCCTGCAGCAGGAGAGCGCTGAGAGAGCGGGGGGGAGTGTGAGAGAGCACCGCCTGCAGCAGAGAGAGCGCTGAGAGAGCGGGGGGGAGTGTGAGAGAGCGCCGCCTGCAGCAGGAGAGCGCTGAGGGAGCGGGGGGGAGTGTGAGAGAGCGCCGCCTGCAGCAGGAGAGCGCTGAGAGAGCGGGGGGGAGTGTGAGAGAGCGCCGCCTGCAGCAGGAGAGCGCTGAGAGAGCGGGGGGGGGAGGTGTGAGAGAGCGCCGCCTGCAGCAGGAGAGCGCTGAGAGAGCAGGGGGGGAGTGTGAGAGAGCGCCGCCTGCAGCAGGAGAGCGCTGAGAGAGCGGGGGAGAGTGTGAGAGAGCGGGGGAGAGTGTGAGAGAGCATCGCCTGCAGCAGGAGAGCGCTGAGAGAGCGGGGGAGTGTGAGAGAGCGCCGCCTGCAGCAGGAGAGCGCTGAGAGAGCGGGGGGGAGTGTGAGAGCGCCGCCTGCAGCAGGAGAGCGCTGAGAGAGCAGGGGGGAGTGTGAGCGCCGCCTGCAGCAGGAGAGCGCTGAGAGAGCGGGGGGGAGTGTGAAGAGAGCGCCGCCTGCAGCAGGAGAGCGCTGAGAGAGCGGGGGAGAGTGTGAGAGAGCGGGGGAGAGTGTGAGAGAGCGGGGGAGAGTGTGAGAGAGCACCGCCTGCAGCAGGAGAGCGCTGAGAGAGCGGGGGAGAGTGTGAGAGAGCACCGCCTGCAGCAGGAGAGCGCTTAGAGAGCGGGAGATAGTGTGAGAGAGTGCCGCCTGCAGCAGGAGAGCGCTGAGAGAGCGGGGGGAGGAGCGTGAGAGAGCGCCGCCTGCAGCAGGAGAGCGCTGAGAGAGCAGGGGGGGTGAGAGAGCGCCGCCTGCAGCAGGAGAGCGCTGAGAGAGCGGGGGGAGTGTGAGAGCGCCGCCTGCAGCAGGGAGAGCGCTGAGAGAGCGGGGGGAGAGTGTGAGAGCGCCGCCTGCAGCAGGAGAGCGCTGAGAGAGCGGGGGGGAGTGTGAGAGCGCCGCCTGCAGCAGGAGAGCGCTGAGAGAGCGGGGAGAGTGTGAGAGAGCGCCGCCTGCAGCAGGAGAGCGCTGAGGAGAGCGGGGAGAGTGTGAGAGAGCGCCGCCTGCAGCAGGAGAGCGCTGAGAGAGCGGGGGGGAGAGTGTGAGAGAGCACCGCCTGCAGCAGGAGAGCGCTGAGAGAGCGGGGGGGAGTGTGAGAGCGCCGCCTGCAGCAGGAGAGCGCTGAGAGAGCGGGGAGAGTGTGAGAGAGCGCCGCCTGCAGCAGGAGAGCGCTGAGAGAGCGGGGAGAGTGTGAAGAGAGCGCCGCCTGCAGCAGGAGAGCGCTGAGAGAGCGGGGGAGAGTGTGAGAGAGCACCGCCTGCAGCAGGAGAGCGCTGAGAGAGCGGGGGGGGAGTGTGAGAGAGCGCCGCCTGCAGCAGGAGAGCGCTGAGAGAGCGGGGGGGAGTGTGAGAGAGCGCCGCCTGCAGCAGGAGAGCGCTGAGAGAGCGGGGGGAGAGTGAGAGAGAGCGCCGCCTGCAGCAGGAGAGCGCTGAGAGAGCGGGGGGGAGTCTGAGAGAGCGCCGCCTGCAGCAGGAGAGCGCTCGGAGAGCGGGGGAGAGTGTGAGAGAGCGCCGCCTGCAGCAGGAGAGCGCTGAGAGAGCGGGGGAGAGTGAGAGAGAGCGCCGCTTGCAGCAGGAAAGCGCTGAGAGAGCGGGGGAGAGAGAGAGAGCGCCGCCTGCAGCAGGAGAGCGCTGAGAGAGCGGGGAGAGTGTGAGAGAGCGCCGCCTGCAGCAGGAGAGCGCTGAGAGAGCGGGGGGAGAGTGTGAGAGAGCACCGCCTGCAGCAGGAGAGCACTGAGAGAGCGGGGGGGAGTGTGAGAGAGCGCCGCCTGCAGCAGGAGAGCGCTGAGAGAGCGGGGGAGAGTGTGAGAGAGCGGGGGAGAGTGTGAGAGAGCGGGGGAGAGTGTGAGAGAGCACCGCCTGCAGCAGGAGAGCGCTGAGAGAGCGGGGGAGAGTGTGAGAGAGCACCGCCTGCAGCAGGAGAGCGCTGAGAGAGCGGGAGATAGTGTGAGAGAGTGCCGCCTGCAGCAGGAGAGCGCTGAGAAAGCGGGGGAGAGCGTGAGAGAGCGCGCCGCCTGCAGCAGGAGAGCGCTGAGAGAGCAGGGGGGGAGTGAGAGAGCGCCGCCTGCAGCAGGAGAGCGCTGAGAGAGCGGGGGGAGTGTGAGAGCGCCGCCTGCAGCAGGAGAGCGCTGAGAGAGCGGGGGGGGAGTGTGAGAGCGCCGCCTGCAGCAGGAGCGCTGAGGGGGGGGAGTGTGAGCGCCGCCTGCAGCAGAGAGCGCTGAGAGAGCGGGGAGGTGTGAGAGAGCGCCGCCTGCAGCAGGAGAGCGCTGAGAGAGCGGGGGAGAGTGTGAGAGAGCGCCGCCTGCAGCAGGAGAGCGCTGAGAGAGCGGGGGAGAGTGTGAGAGAGCACCGCCTGCAGCAGAGCGCTGAGAGAGCGGGGGGGAGTGTTAGAGCGCCGCCTGCAGCAGGAGAGCGCTGAGAGAGCGGGGGAGAGTGTGAGAGAGCGCCGCCTGCAGCAGGAGAGCGCTGAGAGAGCGGGGAGAGTGTGAGAGAGCACCGCCTGCAGCAGGAGAGCGCTGAGAGAGCGGGGGGAGTGTGAGAGAGCGCCGCCTGCAGCAGGAGAGCGCTGAGAGAGCGGGGGGGAGTGTGAGAGAGCGCCGCCTGCAGCAGGAGAGCGCTGAGAAGCGGGGGGAGTGTGTGAGAGCGCCGCCTGCAGCAGGAGAGCGCTGAGAGAGCGGGGGAGAGTGTGAGAGAGCACCGCCTGCAGCAGGAGAGCGCTGAGAGCGGGGGAGTGTTAGAGCGCCGCCTGCAGCAGGAGAGCGCTGAGAGAGCGGGGAGAGTGTGAGAGAGCGCCGCCTGGCAGTTGGAGCGAGGAGCGAGAGAGAGCGCTGAGAGAGCTGGGGAGAGTGTGAGAGAGCACGCCTGCAGCAGGAGAGCGCTGAGAGAGCGGGGGGGAGTGTGAGAGAGCGCCGCCTGCAGCAGGAGAGCGCTGAGAGAGCGGGGGGGAGTGTGAGAGAGCGCCGCCTGCAGCAGGGAGAGCGCTGAGAGAGCGGGGGGAGAGTGTGAGAGAGCGCCGCCTGCAGCAGGAGAGCGCTGAGAGAGCGGGGGGGAGTGTGAGAGAGCGCCGCCTGCAGCAGGAGAGCGCTGAGAGAGCGGGGGGAGTGTGAGAGAGCGTCGCCTGCAGCAGGAGAGCGCTGAGAGAGCGGGGGGAGAGTGTGAGAGAGCGCCGCCTGCAGCAGGAGAGCGCTGAGAGAGCGGGGGGGAGTCTGAGAGAGCGCCGCCTGCAGCAGGAGAGCGCTCGGAGAGCGGGGGAGAGTGTGAGAGAGCGCCGCCTGCAGCAGGAGAGCGCTGAGAGAGCGGGGGGGAGTGAGAGAGAGCGCCGCTTGCAGCAGGAGAGCGCTGAGAGAGCGGGGGAGAGAGAGAGAGCGCCGCCTGCAGCAGGAGAGCGCTGAGAGAGCGGGGGAGAGTGTGAGAGAGCGCCGCCTGCAGCAGGAGAGCGCTGAGAGAGCGGGGAGAGTGTGAGAGAGCGCCGCCTGCAGCAGGAGAGCGCTGAGAGAGCGGGGGAGAGTGTGAGAGAGCGCCGCCTGCAGCAGGAGAGCGGGGGAGAGTGTGAGAGAGCGCCGCCTGCAGCAGGAGAGCGCTGAGAGAGCGGGGGAGAGTGTGAGAGAGTGCCGCCTGCAGCAGGAGAGCGCTGAGAGAGCGGGGGAATGTGAGAGAGCGCCGCCTGCAGCAGGAGAGCGCTGGGGAGAGTGTGAGAGAGTGCCGCCTGCAGCAGGAGAGCGCTGAGAGAGCGGGGGGGGAGTGTGAGAGAGCACCGCCTGCAGCAGGAGAGGGCTGAGAGAGCGGGGGGGAGTGTGAGAGAGCGCCGCCTGCAGCAGGAGAGCGCTGAGAGAGCGGGGGGGAGTGTGAGAGAGCGCCGCCTGCAGCAGGAGAGCGCTGAGAGAGCGGGGGAGAGTGTGAGAGAGCGCCACCTGCAGCAGGAGAGCGCTGAGAGCGTGAGAGAGCGCTGCCTGCAGCAGGAGAGCGCTGAGAGAGCGGGGGAGAGTGTGAGAGAGCACCGCCTGCAGCAGGAGAGCGCTGAGAGAGCGGGGGAGAGTGAGAGAGAGCGCCGCCTGCAGCAGGAAAGCGCTGAGAGAGCGGGGGAGAGTGTGAGAGAGCGCCGCCTGCAGCAGGAGAGCGCTGAGAGAGCGGGGGAGAGTGTGAGAGAGCGCCGCCTGCAGCAGGAGAGCGCTGAGAGAGCGGGGGAGAGTGTGAGAGCGCCGCCTGCAGCAGGAGAGCGCTGAGCGAAGCGGGGGAGACTGTGAGAGAGCGCCGCCTGCAGCAGGAGAGCGCTGAGAGAGCGGGGGAGAGTGTGAGAGAGCGCCGCCTGCAGCAGGAGAGCGGGGGAGAGTGTGAGAGAGCGCCGCCTGCAGCAGGAGAGCGCTAAGAGAGCGGGGGAGAGTGTGAGAGAGCGCCACCTGCAGCAGGAGAGCGCTAAGAGAGCGGGGGAGAGTGTGAGATAGAGGGAAGAGTGTGAGAGAGCGGGGGAGAGTGTGAGAGAGCGGGGGGGGGAGAGTGTGAGAGAGCGGGGGGAGAGTGTGAGAGAGCGGGGGGGAGAGTGTGAGAGAGCCCCGCGAGAGCGGGGGAGAGTGTGAGAGCGCCGCACGAGCGGGGGAGGGGAGTGTGTGAAAGAGCGCCGCGAGAGCGGGGGAGAGTGTGAGAGAGCGCCACTTGCAGCAGGAGAGCGCTGAGAGAGCGGGGAAGAGTGTGAGAGAGCGCCGCCTGCAGCAGGAGAGCGCTGAGAGAGCGGGGAGAGTGCGAGACAGCGCCGCCTGCAGGAGAGTATGAGAGAGCCGCCTGCAGCAGGAGAGCGCTGAGAGAGCGGGGGAGAGTGCGAGACAGCGCCGCCTGCAGGAGAGTATGAGAGAGCCGCCTGCAGGAGGAGAGCGCTGAGAGGGGGGGGAAAGAGTGTGTGAGGGGGGGGAGGAAAGAATGTGTGAGGGGGGGGAAAGAATGTGTGAGGGGGGGGGGGGAAGTGTGTGAGGGGGGGGGGGGGAAGTGTGTGGGGGGGGGAAAGAGTGTGGAGGGGGGGAGAAAGAGTGTGTGAGGGGGGGGAAAGTGTGTGAGGGGGGGGGGAAAGAGTGTGTGAGGGGGGGGGAAAGAGTGTGTGAGGGGGGGGGAAAGAGTGTGTGAGGGGGGGGAAAGAGTGTGTGAGGGGGGGGGAAAGAGTGTGTTAGGGGGGGGAAAGTGTGTGAGGGGGGGGGAAGAGTGTGTGAGGGGGGGAAAGAGTGTGTGAGGGGGGGGAAAGAGTGTGTGAGGGGGGGAAAGAGTGTGTGAGGGGGGGAAAGAGTGTGTGAGGGGGGGAAAGAGTGTGTGAGGGGGGGGGGAAGAGTGTGTGAGGGGGGGGGGGGAAAGAGTGTGTGAGGGGGGGGAAAGAGTGTGTGAGGGGGGGGAAAGAGTGTGTGAGGGGGGGGGAAGAGTGTGTGAGGGGGGGGAAGAGTGTGTGTGAGGGGGGGGAAAGAGTGTGTGGGGGGGAAAGAGTGTGTGAGGGGGAGGGGAAAGAGTGTGTGAGGGGGGAGGGGAGAGAGTGTGTGAGGGGGGAGGGTAAAGAGTGTGTGAGGGGGGAGGGGAAAGAGTGTGTTAGGGGGAGGGGAAAGAGTGTGTGAGGGGGGGGGGAAAGTGTGTGAGGGGGGGAAGAGTGTGAGGGGGGGAAGAGTGTGAGGGGGGGAAGAGTGTGAGGGGGGGAAAGAGTGTGAGGGGGGAAAGAGTGTGAGGGGGGGAAAGAGTGTGAGGGGGGAAAGAGTGTGAGGGGGGGAAAGAGTGTGAGGGGGGAAGAGTGTGAGGAGGGGGGGAAGAGTGTGCGGAGGGGGGGAAGAGTGTGAGGAGGGGGGGAAGAGTGTGAGGAGGGGGGGAAGAGTGTGAGGAGGGGGGGAAGAGTGTGAGGAGGGGGGGAAGAGTGTGAGGAGGGGGGGAAGAGTGTGAGGAGGGGGGGAAGAGTGTGAGGAGGGGGGGAAGAGTGTGAGGAGGGGGGGAAGAGTGTGAGGAGGGGGGGAAGAGTGTGAGGAGGGGGGGAAGGTGTGAGAGGGGGGGGGGAAGAGTGTGAGGAGGGGGGGAAGAGTGTGAGGGGGGGAAGAGTGTGAGGGGGGAAGAGTGTGAGGGGGGGAGAGTGTGAGGGGGGGAGAGTGTGAGGGGGGGAGTGTGTGAGGGGGGGAGAGTGTGAGGGGGGGAGAGTGTGAGGGGGGGAGAGTGTGAGGGGGGGAGTGTGAGGGGGGGAGTGTGTGAGGGGGGAGAGTGTGAGGGGGGGAGAGTGTGAGGGGGGGAGAGTGTGAGGGGGGGAGAGTGTGAGGGGGGGAGAGTGTGAGGGGGGGAGAGTGTGAGGGGGGAGAGTGTGAGGGGGGGAGAGTGTGAGGGGGGGGAGAGTGTGAGGGGGGGAGAGTGTGAGGGGGGAGAGTGTGAGGGGGGGGAGAGTGTGAGGGGGGGGAGAGTGTGAGGGGGGGGAGAGTGTGAGGGGGGGTGGAGTGTGTGAGGGGGGTGGAGTGTGTGAGGGGGGTGGAGAGTGTGAGGGGGGTGGAGAGTGTGAGGGGGTGGAGAGTGTGAGGGGTGGAGAGTGTGAGGGGGTGGAGAGTGTGAGGGGGTGGAGAGTGTGAGGGGGTGGAGAGTGTGAGGGGGTGGAGAGTGTGAGGGGGTGGAGAGTGTGGGGGGGGGGGAGTGTGAGGGGGTGGAGAGTGAGGGGGGGAGAGTGTGAGGGGGGAGAGTGTGAGGGGGGGAGAGTGTGAGGGGGGAGAGTGTGAGTGGGGGGGAGAGTGTGAGGGGGGGGAGAGTGTGAGGGGGGGGAGTGTGAGAGGGGGGGGAGAGAGTGTGAGGGGGGGGAGAGTGTGAGGGGGGGAGTGTGAGAGGGGGGGGAGAGAGTGTGAGGGGGAAGTGTGTGAGGGGGGGAAGAGTGTGAGGGGGGGAAGAGTGTGAGGGGGGAAAGAGTGTGAGGGGGGGAAAGAGTGTGAGGGGGGGAAAGAGTGTGAGGGGGGAAAGAGTGTGAGGGGGGAAAGAGTGTGCGGAGGGGGGGAAGAGTGTGCGGAGGGGGGGAAGAGTGTGCGGAGGGGGGGAAGAGTGTGAGGAGGGGGGGAAGAGTGTGAGGAGGGGGGGAAGAGTGTGAGGAGGGGGGGGAAGAGTGTGAGGAGGGGGGGAAGAGTGTGAGGAGGGGGGGAAGAGTGTGAGAGGGGGGGAAGAGTGTGAGGAGGGGGGGAAGAGTGTGAGGAGGGGGGGAAGAGTGTGAGGAGGGGGGAAGAGTGTGAGGAGGGGGGGAAGAGTGTGAGGAGGGGGGGAAGAGTGTGAGGAGGGGGGGAAGAGTGTGAGGAGGGGGGAAGAGTGTGAGGAGGGGGGGAAGAGTGTGAGGAGGGGGGGGAAGAGTGTGAGGAGGGGGGGAAGAGTGTGAGGAGGGGGGGAAGAGTGTGAGGAGGGGGGGAAGAGTGTGAGGAGGGGGGGAAGAGTGTGAGGAGGGGGGGAAGAGTGTGAGGAGGGGGGGAAGAGTGTGAGGAGGGGGGGAAGAGTGTGAGGAGGGGGGGAAGAGTGTGAGGAGGGGGGGAAGAGTGTGAGGAGGGGGGGAAGAGTGTGAGGGGGGGAAGAGTGTGAGGGGGGAAGAGTGTGAGGGGGGAGAGTGTGAGGGGGGGAGAGTGTGAGGGGGGGAGAGTGTGAGGGGGGGAGAGTGTGAGGGGGGGAGAGTGTGAGGGGGGGAGTGTGAGGGGGGGGAGTGTGTGAGGGGGGAGAGTGTGAGGGGGGGGAGAGTGTGAGGGGGGGAGAGTGTGAGGGGGGAGAGTGTGAGGGGGGAGAGTGTGAGGGGGGGGAGAGTGTGAGGGGGGAGAGTGTGAGGGGGAGAGTGTGAGGGGGGGGAGAGTGTGAGGGGGGGGAGAGTGTGAGGGGGGGAGAGTGTGAGGGGGGGAGAGTGTGAGGGGGGGTGGAGAGTGTGAGGGGGGTGGAGTGTGTGAGGGGGGTGGAGAGTGTGAGGGGGGTGGAGAGTGTGAGGGGGTGGAGAGTGTGAGGGGGTGGAGAGTGTGAGGGGGTGGAGAGTGTGAGGGGGTGGAGAGTGTGAGGGGGTGGAGAGTGTGAGGGGGTGGAGAGTGTGAGGGGGTGGAGAGTGTGAGGGGGTGGAGAGTGTGAGGGGGTGGAGAGTGTGAGGGGGGAGAGTGTGAGGGGGTGGAGAGTGTGGGGGGGGGAGGGGGTGGAGAGTGTGGGGGGGGGGGGGAGTGTGAGGGGGTGGAGAGTGAGGGGGGGAGAGTGTGAGGGGGGAGTGTGAGGGGGGGGGGAGAGTGTGAGGGGGGGAGAGTGTGAGTGGGGGGGAGAGTGTGAGGGGGGGGAGAGTGTGAGGGGGGGGAGTGTGAGAGGGGGGGGAGTGTGAGAGGGGGGGGAGAGTGTGAGGGGGGGGAGAGTGTGAGGGGGGGGAGAGAGTGTGAGGGGGGGAGAGAGTGTGAGGGGGGGAGAGAGTGTGAGGGGGGGAGAGCGTGTGAGGGGGGGAGAGTGTGTGAGGGGGGGAGAGAGTGTGAGGGGGGAGAGTGTGAGGGGGGGAGAGTGTGAGGGGGGGAGAGTGTGAGGGGGGGAGAGTGTGAGGGGGGGAGAGTGTGAGGGGGGGAGAGTGTGAGGGGGGGGAGAGTGTGAGGGGGGGGAAGAGTGTGAGGGGGGGGATAAGTGTGAGGGGGGGGAGAGGGGAAGAGGGGAAGACCGCCCCCAGACTCACGTACTCTTTAGTTTTTGCCGCGATCTTGCTGAACGGCTCAATCAGCTTCAGGTTGAGATCCGCGGGGAGCTGAGAGAGGGGGAGAATGGGGGCGGGGGGCTGTCAGGGATGGGAGAGAGGGGGAGAATGGGGGCGGGGGGCTGTCAGGGATGGGAGCGGAGAGAGGGGGAGAATGGGGGCGGGGGGCTGTCAGGGATGGGAGCGGAGAGAGGGGAGAATGGGGGCGGGGGGCTGTCAGGGATGGGAGGGGAGAGAGGGGGAGAATGGGGGCGGGGGGCTGTCAGGGACGGGAGCTGAGAGAGGGGGCGGGGGGCTGTCAGGGACGGGAGCTGAGAGAGGGGGAGAATGGGGGCGGGGGGCTGTCAGGGATGGGAGCGGGGAGAGAGAGGGAGAATGGGGGCGGGGGGCTGTCAGGGATGGGAGAGAGGGGGAGAATGGGGGGCTGTCAGGGATGGGAGAGGGGGAGAATGGGGGCGGGGGGCTGTTGGGGATGGGAGAGAGGGGGAGAATGGGGGCGGGGGGCTGTCAGGGATGGGAGAGAGGGGGAGAATGGGGGCGGGGGGCTGTCAGGGATGGGAGAGAGGGGGAGAATGGGGGCGGGGGGCTGTCAGGGATGGGCGCTGAGAGAGGGGGAGAATGGGGGCGGGGGGCTGTCAGGGATGGAGCGGAGAGAGGGGGAGAATGGGGGCGGGGGCTGTCAGGGATGGGAGAGAGGGGGAGAATGGGGGCGGGGGGCTGTCAGGGATGGGAGAGAGGGGGAGAATGGGGGCGGGGGGCTGTCAGGGATGGGAGAGAGGGGGAGAATGGGGGCGGGGGGCTGTCAGGGATGGGAGGGGAGAGAGGGGGAGAATGGGGCGGGGGGCTGTCAGGGATGGGAGAGAGGGGGAGAATGGGGGCGGGGGGCTGTCAGGGATGGGAGCGGAGAGAGGGGGAGAAAGGGGGCGGGGGGCTGTCAGGGATGGGAGGGGAGAGAGGGGGAGAAAGGGGGCGGGGGGCTGTCAGGGATGGAGGGGAGAGAGGGGGAGAATGGGGGCGGGGGGCTGTCAGGGATGGGAGGGGAGAGAGGGGGAGAATGGGGGCGGGGGGCTGTCAGGGATGGGAGCGGAGAGAGGGAGAGAATGGGGGCGGGGGGCTGTCAGGGATGGGAGGGGAGAGAGGGGGAGAATGGGGGCGGGGGGCTGTCACGGCTGGGTGTTGAGTGAGGGGGAGAATGGGGGGGGGGGGTATGTCACGGCTGGGTGTTGAGTGAGAGTGTGTCACAGCCGGATGCTATGGGGGGGAGGAGGGTCACAGCCGGATGCTATGGGGGGAGGGGGGGTCACAGCCGGATGCTATGGGGGGGAGGGGGGTCACAGCCGGATGCTATGGGGGGAGGGGGGGGTCACAGCCGGATGCTATGGGGGGGAGGGGGGTCACAGCCGGATGCTATGGGGGGGAGGGGGGTCACAGCCGGATGCTATGGGGGGAGGGGGGTCACAGCCGGATGCTATGGGGGGGAGGGGGGTCACAGCCGGATGCTATGGGGGGGAGGTTCACAGCCGGAAGCTATGGGGGGGAGGGGGGTCACAGCCGGAAGCTATGGGGGGGAGGGGGGTCACAGCCGGAAGCTATGGGGGGGAGGTTCAAAGCCGGAAGCTATGGGGGGGAGGGGGGTCACAGCCGGATGCTATGGGGGGGAGGGGGGTTCACAGCCGGATGCTATGGGGGGGAGGTTCACAGCCGGAAGCTATGGGGGGGAGGGGGGTCACAGCCGGATGCTATGGGGGGGAGGGGGGTCATAGCCGGATGCTATGGGGGGAGGGGGGGGGTTTCACAGCCGGATGCTATGGGGGGAGGGGGGGGGTCACAGCCGGATGCTATGGGGGGGAGGGGGGTCACAGCCGGATGCTATGGGGGGGAGGGGGGTCACAGCCGGATGCTATGGGGGGGAGGGGGTCACAGCCGGATGCTATGGGGGGGAGGGGGGTCACAGCCGGATGCTATGGGGGGGAGGGGGGTCACAGGCGGATGCTATGGGGGGAGGGGGGGTCACAGCCAGATGCTATGGGGGGAGGGGGAGGGTCACAGCAGGGCACCGAGGTCTTACTAGTGAGAAGGGATCCCAATGCCAAAAGTCAGGGTCCCCGATTTGAGTTTAGGGGAAGAGGGTTCAGTGGCCGGGCTCAGACTGTCAACGGGGGGAGGTTCAGTGGCCGGGCTCAGACTGTCAGCGGGGGGAGGTTCAGTGGCCGGCTCAGACTGTCAGCGGGGGGAGGCTCAGACTGTCAGCGGGGGGAGGTTCAGTGGTCGGGCTCAGACTGTCAGCGGGGGAGGTTCAGTGGTCGGGCTCAGACTGTCAGCGGGGGGAGGTTCAGTGGTCGGGCTCAGACTGTCAGCGGGGGGAGGTTCAGTGGTCGGGCTCAGACTGTCAGCGGGGGGAGGTTCAGTGGTCGGGCTCAGACTGTCAGCGGGGGGAGGTCCAGTGGTCGGCTCAGACTGTCAGTGGGGGGGAGGTTCAGTGGTCGGGCTCAGACTGTCAGCGGGGGGAGGTTCAGTGGTCGGGCTCAGACTGTCAGCGGGGGGGTTCAGTGGTCGGGCTCAGACTGTCAGCGGGGGGAGGCTCAGTGGTCAGGCTCAGACTGTCAGCGGGGGGAGGTTCAGTGGTCGGGCTCAGACTGTCAGCGGGGGGAGGTTCAGTGGTCGGGCTCAGACTGTCAGCGGTGGGGGTTCAGTGGTCGGGTTCAGACTGTCAGCGGGGGGAGGTTCAGTGGTCGGGCTCAGACTGTCAGCGGGGGGAGGTTCAGTGGTCGGGCTCAGACTGTCAGCGGGGGAGTTCAGTGGTCGGGTTCAGACTGTCAGCGGGGGGGTTCAGTGGTCGGGTTCAGACTGTCAGCGGGGGGAGGTTCAGTGGTCGGGCTCAGACTGTCAGCGGGGGAGGTTCAGACTGTCAGCGGGGGAGGTTCAGACTGTCAGCGGGGGGAGGTTCAGACTGTCAGCGGGGGAGGTTCAGACTGTCAGCGGGGGGAGGTTCAGACTGTCAGCGGGGGGAGGTTCAGACTGTCAGCGGGGGGAGGTTCAGACTGTCAGCGGGGGGAGGTTCAGACTGTCAGCGGGGGGAGGTTCAGACTGTCAGCGGGGGAGGTTCAGACTGTCAGCGGGGGGAGGTTCAGACTGTCAGCGGGGGAGGGTCAGACTGTCAGCGGGGGGGTTCAGTGGCCGGGCTCAGACTGTCAGCGGGGGGGGGGGGCTAAGTGGTCGGGCTCAGACTGTCAGCGGGGGGAGGTTCAGTGGTCGGGCTCAGACTGTCAGCGGGGGAGGTTCAGTGGTCGGGCTCAGACTGTCAGCGGGGGGAGGTTCAGTGGTCAGGCTCAGACTGTCAGCGGGGGGAGGTTCAGTGGTCGGGCTCAGACTGTCAGCGGGGGGAGGTTCAGACTGTCAGCGGGGGGAGGTTCAGACTGTCAGCGGGGGGAGGTTCAGACTGTCAGCGGGGGGAGGTTCAGACTGTCAGCGGGGGGAGGTTCAGACTGTCAGCGGGGGGAGGTTCAGACTGTCAGCGGGGGGAGGTTCAGACTGTCAGCGGGGGGAGGTTCAGACTGTCAGCGGGGGGAGGTTCAGACTGTCAGCGGGGGGAGGTTCAGACTGTCAGCGGGGGGGTTCAGTGGCCGGGCTCAGACTGTCAGCGGGGGGGGCTAAGTGGTCGGGCTCAGACTGTCAGCGGGGGGAGGTTCAGCGGGGGGAGGCTCAGACTGTCAGCGGGGGGAGGTTCAGTGGTCAGGCTCAGACTGTCAGCGGGGGGAGGTTCAGACTGTCAGCGGGGGGAGGGTTCAGACTGTCAGCGGGGGGAGGTTCAGACTGTCAGCGGGGGGAGGTTCAGACTGTCAGCGGGGGGAGGTTCAGACTGTCAGCGGGGGGAGGTTCAGACTGTCAGCGGGGGGAGGTTCAGACTGTCAGCGGGGGGAGGGTCAGACTGTCAGCGGGGGGGTTCAGTGGCCGGGCTCAGACTGTCAGCGGGGGGGGGGGGGCTAAGTGGTCGGGCTCAGACTGTCAGCGGGGGGAGGCTCAGACTGTCAGCGGGGGGAGGTTCAGTGGTCGGGCTCAGACTGTCAGCGGGGGGAGGTTCAGTGGTCGGGCTCAGACTGTCAGCGGGGGGAGGTTCAGTGTCGGGCTCAGACTGTCAGCGGGGGAGGTTCAGTGGTCGGGCTCAGACTGTCAGCGGGG
This sequence comes from Ascaphus truei, assembly GCF_040206685.1. Lineage (NCBI taxonomy): Eukaryota > Metazoa > Chordata > Amphibia > Anura > Ascaphidae > Ascaphus > Ascaphus truei. Next base: position 18,422 of record NW_027455476.1, read on the forward strand.
GGAGGTTCAGACTGTCAGCGGGGGGAGGTTCAGACTGTCAGCGGGGGGAGGTTCAGACTGTCAGCGGGGGGAGGTTCAGACTGTCAGCGGGGGGAGGTTCAGACTGTCAGCGGGGGGAGGTTCAGACTGTCAGCGGGGAGAGGTTCAGACTGTCAGCGGGGGGAGGTTCAGACTGTCAGGGGGGGAGGTTCAGACTGTCAGCGGGGGGAGGTTCAGACTGTCAGCGGGGGGAGGTTCAGACTGTCAGCGGGGGGAGGTTCAGACTGTCAGCGGGGGGGTTCAGTGGCCGGGCTCAGACTGTCAGCGGGGGGGGCTAAGTGGTCGGGCTCAGACTGTCAGCGGGGGGAGGTTCAGCGGGGGGAGGCTCAGACTGTCAGCGGGGGAGGTTCAGTGGTCAGGCTCAGACTGTCAGCGGGGGAGGTTCAGACTGTCAGCGGGGGAGGTTCAGACTGTCAGCGGGGGGAGGTTCAGACTGTCAGCGGGGGGAGGTTCAGACTGTCAGCGGGGGGAGGTTCAGACTGTCAGCGGGGGGAGGTTCAGACTGTCAGCGGGGGGAGGTTCAGACTGTCAGCGGGGGGAGGTTCAGACTGTCAGCGGGGGGAGGTTCAGACTGTCAGCGGGGGAGGTTCAGACTGTCAGCGGGGGAGGTTCAGACTGTCAGCGGGGGGAGGTTCAGACTGTCAGCGGGGGGAGGTTCAGACTGTCAGCGGGGGGAGGTTCAGACTGTCAGCGGGGGGAGGTTCAGACTGTCAGCGGGGGGAGGTTCAGACTGTCAGCGGGGGGAGGTTCAGACTGTCAGCGGGGGGAGGGTCAGACTGTCAGCGGGGGGAGGTTCAGACTGTCAGCGGGGGGAGGTTCAGACTGTCAGCGGGGGGAGGTTCAGACTGTCAGCGGGGGGAGGGTCAGACTGTCAGCGGGGGGGTTCAGTGGCCGGGCTCAGACTGTCAGCGGGGGGGCTAAGTGGTCGGGCTCAGACTGTCAGCGGGGGGAGGCTCAGACTGTCAGCGGGGGGAGGTTCAGTGGTCGGGCTCAGACTGTCAGCGGGGGGAGGTTCAGTGGTCGGGCTCAGACTGTCAGCGGGGGGAGGTTCAGTGGTCGGGCTCAGACTGTCAGCGGGGGGAGGTTCAGTGGTCGGGCTCAGACTGTCAGCGGGGGGAGGTCCAGTGGTCGGGCTCAGACTGTCAGCGGGGGGAGGTTCAGTGGTCGGGCTCAGACTGTCAGCGGTGGGGTTCAGTGGTCGGGTTCAGACTGTCAGCGGGGGGAGGTTCAGTGGTCGGGCTCAGACTGTCAGCGGGGGGAGGTTCAGTGGTCGGGCTCAGACTGTCAACGGGGGGGTTCAGTGGTCGGGTTCAGACTGTCAGCGGGGGGAGGTTCAGTGGTCGGGCTCAGACTGTCAGCGGGGGGAGGTTCAGTGGTCGGGCTCAGACTGTCAGCGGGGGAGTTCAGTGGTCGGGCTCAGACTGTCAGCGGGGGGAGGTTCAGTGGTCGGGCTCAGACTGTCAGCGGGGGGAGGTTCAGTGGTCGGGCTCAGACTGTCAGCGGGGGGAGGTTCAGTGGTCGGGCTCAGACTGTCAGCGGGGGGGAGGTTCAGTGGTCGGGCTCAGACTGTCAGCGGGGGAGGTCCAGTGGTCGGGCTCAGACTGTCAGCGGGGGGAGGTTCAGTGGTCGGGCTCAGACTGTCAGCGGTGGGGTTCAGTGGTCGGGTTCAGACTGTCAGCGGGGGGAGGTTCAGTGGTCGGGCTCAGACTGTCAGCGGGGGGAGGTTCAGTGGTCGGGCTCAGACTGTCAACGGGGGGGTTCAGTGGTCGGGTTCAGACTGTCAGCGGGGGGAGGTTCAGTGGTCGGGCTCAGACTGTCAGCGGGGGGAGGTTCAGTGGCCGGGCTCAGACTGTCAGCGGGGGGAGGTTCAGTGGTCGGGCTCAGACTGTCAGCGGGGGGAGGTTCAGTGGTCGGGCTCAGACTGTCAGCGGGGGAGGTTCAGTGGTCAGGCTCAGACTGTCAGCGGGGGGAGGTTCAGTGGTCGGGCCCAGACTGTCAGCGGGGGGAGGTTCAGACTGTCAGCGGGGGAGGTTCAGACTGTCAGCGGGGGGAGGTTCAGACTGTCAGCGGGGGGAGGTTCAGACTGTCAGCGGGGGAGGTTCAGATTGTCAGCGGGGGGAGGTTCAGACTGTCAGCGGGGGGAGGTTCAGACTGTCAGCGGGGGGAGGTTCAGACTGTCAGCGGGGGGAGGTTCAGACTGTCAGCGGGGGGAGGTTCAGACTGTCAGCGGGGGGGTTCAGTGGCCGGGCTCAGACTGTCAGCGGGGGGGGCTAAGTGGTCGGGCTCAGACTGTCAGCGGGGGGAGGTTCAGCGGGGGGAGGCTCAGACTGTCAGCGGGGGGAGGTTCAGTGGTCAGGCTCAGACTGTCAGCGGGGGGAGGTTCAGACTGTCAGCGGGGGGAGGTTCAGACTGTCAGCGGGGGGAGGTTCAGACTGTCAGCGGGGGGAGGTTCAGACTGTCAGCGGGGGGAGGTTCAGACTGTCAGCGGGGGGAGGTTCAGACTGTCAGCGGGGGGAGGGTCAGACTGTCAGCGGGGGGGTTCAGTGGCCGGGCTCAGACTGTCAGCGGGGGGGGGGGGGGCTAAGTGGTCGGGCTCAGACTGTCAGCGGGGGGAGGCTCAGACTGTCAGTGGGGGGAGGTTCAGTGGTCGGGCTCAGACTGTCAGCGGGGGGAGGTTCAGTGGTCGGGCTCAGACTGTCAGCGGGGGGAGGTTCAGTGGTCGGGCTCAGACTGTCAGCGGGGGGAGGTTCAGTGGTCGGGCTCAGACTGTCAGCGGGGGGAGGTTCAGACTGTCAGCGGGGGGAGGTTCAGACTGTCAGCGGGGGGAGGTTCAGACTGTCAGCGGGGGGAGGTTCAGACTGTCAGCGGGGGGAGGTTCAGACTGTCAGCGGGGGGAGGTTCAGACTGTCAGCGGGGGGAGGTTCAGACTGTCAGCGGGGGGAGGTTCAGACTGTCAGCGGGGAGAGGTTCAGACTGTCAGCGGGGGGAGGTTCAGACTGTCAGCGGGGGGAGGTTCAGACTGTCAGCGGGGGGAGGTTCAGACTGTCAGCGGGGGGGTTCAGTGGCCGGGCTCAGACTGTCAGCGGGGGGGGCTAAGTGGTCGGGCTCAGACTGTCAGCGGGGGGAGGTTCAGCGGGGGGAGGCTCAGACTGTCAGCGGGGGGAGGTTCAGACTGTCAGCGGGGGGAGGTTCAGACTGTCAGCGGGGGGAGGTTCAGACTGTCAGCGGGGGGAGGTTCAGACTGTCAGCGGGGGGAGGTTCAGACTGTCAGCGGGGGGGAGGTTCAGACTGTCAGCGGGGGGAGGTTCAGACTGTCAGCGGGGGGAGGTTCAGACTGTCAGCGGGGGGAGGTTCAGACTGTCAGCGGGGGGAGGTTCAGACTGTCAGCGGGGGGAGGTTCAGACTGTCAGCGGGGGGAGGTTCAGACTGTCAGCGGGGGGAGGTTCAGACTGTCAGCGGGGGGAGGGTCAGACTGTCAGCGGGGGGGTTCAGTGGCCGGGCTCAGACTGTCAGCGGGGGGAGGCTCAGACTGTCAGCGGGGGGAGGTTCAGTGGTCGGGCTCAGACTGTCAGCGGGGGGAGGTTCAGTGGTCGGGCTCAGACTGTCAGCGGGGGGAGGTTCAGTGGTCGGGCTCAGACTGTCAGCGGGGGGAGGTTCAGTGGTCGGGCTCAGACTGTCAGCGGGGGGAGGTTCAGACTGTCAGCGGGGGGAGGTTCAGACTGTCAGCGGGGGGAGGTTCAGACTGTCAGCGGGGAGAGGTTCAGATTGTCAGCGGGGGGAGGTTCAGACTGTCAGCGGGGGGAGGTTCAGACTGTCAGCGGGGGGAGGTTCAGACTGTCAGCGGGGGGAGGTTCAGACTGTCAGCGGGGGGAGGTTCAGACTGTCAGCGGGGGGGTTCAGTGGCCGGGCTCAGACTGTCAGCGGGGGGGGCTAAGTGGTCGGGCTCAGACTGTCAGCGGGGGGAGGTTCAGCGGGGGGAGGCTCAGACTGTCAGCGGGGGGAGGTTCAGTGGTCAGGCTCAGACTGTCAGCGGGGGGAGGTTCAGACTGTCAGCGGGGGGAGGTTCAGACTGTCAGCGGGGGGAGGTTCAGACTGTCAGCGGGGGGAGGTTCAGACTGTCAGCGGGGGGAGGTTCAGACTGTCAGCGGGGGGAGGTTCAGACTGTCAGCGGGGGGAGGTTCAGACTGTCAGCGAGGGGAGGTTCAGACTGTCAGCGGGGGGAGGTTCAGACTGTCAGCGGGGGGAGGGTCAGACTGTCAGCGGGGGGGTTCAGTGGCCGGGCTCAGACTGTCAGCGGGGGGGGGGGGGGCTAAGTGGTCGGGCTCAGACTGTCAGCGGGGGGAGGCTCAGACTGTCAGCGGGGGGAGGTTCAGTGGTCGGGCTCAGACTGTCAGCGGGGGGAGGTTCAGTGGTCGGGCTCAGACTGTCAGCGGGGGGAGGTTCAGTGGTCGGGCTCAGACTGTCAGCGGGGGGAGGTCCAGTGGTCGGGCTCAGACTGTCAGCGGGGGGAGGTTCAGTGGTCGGGCTCAGACTGTCAGCGGGGGGAGGTTCAGTGGTCGGGCTCAGACTGTCAGCGGGGGGGAGGTTCAGTGGTCGGGCTCAGACTGTCAGCGGGGGGAGGTCCAGTGGTCGGGCTCAGACTGTCAGCGGGGGGAGGTTCAGTGGTCGGGCTCAGACTGTCAGCGGTGGGGTTCAGTGGTCGGGTTCAGACTGTCAGCGGGGGGAGGTTCAGTGGTCGGGCTCAGACTGTCAGCGGGGGGAGGTTCAGTGGTCGGGCTCAGACGGTCAACGGGGGGGTTCAGTGGTCGGGTTCAGACTGTCAGCGGGGGGAGGTTCAGTGGTCGGGCTCAGACTGTCAGCGGGGGGAGGTTCAGTGGTCGGGCTCAGACTGTCAGCGGGGGGAGGTTCAGTGGTCGGGCTCAGACTGTCAGCGGGGGGAGGTTCAGTGGTCGGGCTCAGACTGTCAGCGGGGGGAGGTTCAGTGGTCGGGCTCGACTGTCAGCGGGGGGAGGTTCAGTGGTCGGGCTCAGACTGTCAGCGGGGGGAGGTTCAGTGGTCGGGCTCAGACTGTCAGCGGGGGGAGGTCCAGTGGTCGGGCTCAGACTGTCAGCGGTGGGGTTCAGTGGTCGGGTTCAGACTGTCAGCGGGGGGAGGTTCAGTGGTCGGGCTCAGACTGTCAGCGGGGGGAGGTTCAGTGGTCGGGCTCAGACTGTCAACGGGGGGGTTCAGTGGTCGGGTTCAGACTGTCAGCGGGGGGAGGTTCAGTGGTCGGGCTCAGACTGTCAGCGGGGGGAGGTTCAGTGGTCGGGCTCAGACTGTCAGCGGGGGGAGGTTCAGTGGTCGGGCTCAGACTGTCAGCGGGGGGAGGTTCAGTGGTCGGGCTCAGACTGTCAGCGGGGGGAGGTTCAGACTGTCAGCGGGGGGCGGTTCAGACTGTCAGCGGGGGAGGTTCAGACTGTCAGCGGGGGGAGGTTCAGACTGTCAGCGGGGGGAGGTTCAGACTGTCAGCGGGGGGAGGTTCAGACTGTCAGCGGGGGGAGGTTCAGACTGTCAGCAGGGGGAGGTTCAGACTGTCAGCGGGGGGAGGTTCAGACTGTCAGCGGGGGGAGGTTCAGACTGTCAGCGGGGGGAGGTTCAGACTGTCAGCGGGGGGAGGGTCAGACTGTCAGCGGGGGGGTTCAGTGACCGGGCTCAGACTGTCAGCGGGGGGGGGGGGGGCTAAGTGGTCGGGCTCAGACTGTCAGCGGGGGGAGGCTCAGACTGTCAGCGGGGGGAGGTTCAGTGGTCGGGCTCAGACTGTCAGCGGGGGGAGGTTCAGTGGTCGGGCTCAGACTGTCAGCGGGGGGAGGTTCAGACTGTCAGCGGGGGGAGGTTCAGACTGTCAGCGGGGGGAGGTTCAGACTGTCAGCGGGGGGAGGTTCAGACTGTCAGCGGGGGGGAGGTTCAGACTGTCAGCGGGGGGAGGTTCAGACTGTCAGCGGGGGAGGTTCAGACTGTCAGCGGGGGGAGGTTCAGACTGTCAGCGGGGGAGGTTCAGACTGTCAGCGGGGGGAGGTTCAGACTGTCAGCGGGGGGAGGTTCAGACTGTCAGCGGGGGGGTTCAGTGGCCGGGCTCAGACTGTCAGCGGGGGGAGGTTCAGCGGGGGAGGCTCAGACTGTCAGCGGGGGGAGGTTCAGTGGTCGGGCTGACTGTCAGCGGGGGGAGGTTCAGACTGTCAGCGGGGGAAGGTTCAGACTGTCAGCGGGGGGAGGTTCAGACTGGTCAGCGGGGGGAGGTTCAGACTGTCAGCGGGGGGAGGTTCAGACTGTCAGCGGGGGAGGTTCAGACTGTCAGCGGGGGGAGGTTCAGACTGTCAGCGGGGGGAGGTTCAGACTGTCAGCGGGGGGAGGTTCAGACTGTCAGCGGGGGGAGGTTCAGACTGTCAGCGGGGGGAGGTTCAGACTGTCAGCGGGGGGTTCAGTGGCCGGGCTCAGACTGTCAGCGGGGGGGGCTAAGTGGTCGGGCTCAGACTGTCAGCGGGGGGAGGTTCAGCGGGGGGAGGCTCAGACTGTCAGCGGGGGGAGGTTCAGTGGTCGGGCTCAGACTGTCAGCGGGGGAGGTTCAGACTGTCAGCGGGGGGAGGTTCAGACTGTCAGCGGGGGGAGGTTCAGACTGTCAGCGGGGGGAGGTTCAGACTGTCAGCGGGGGGAGGTTCAGGACTGTCAGCGGGGGAGGTTCAGACTGTCAGCGGGGGGGTTCAGTGGCCGGGCTCAGACTGTCAGCACGGGGGGGGGGGCTAAGTGGTCGGGCTCAGACTGTCAGCGGGGGGAGGCTCAGACTGTCAGCGGGGGGAGGTTCAGTGGTCGGGCTCAGACTGTCAGCGGGGGGAGGTTCAGTGGTCGGGCTCAGACTGTCAGCGGGGGGAGGTTCAGTGGTCGGGCTCAGACTGTCAGCGGGGGGAGGTTCAGTGGTCGGGCTCAGACTGTCAGCGGGGGGAGGTTCAGTGGTCGGGCTCAGACTGTCAGCGGGGGGAGGTCCAGTGGTCGGGCTCAGACTGTCAGCGGGGGGAGGTTCAGTGGTCGGGCTCAGACTGTCAGCGGTGGGGTTCAGTGGTCGGGTTCAGACTGTCAGCGGGGGGAGGTTCAGTGGTCGGGCTCAGACTGTCAGCGGCGGAGGTTCAGTGGTCGGGCTCAGACTGTCAACGGGGGGGTTCAGTGGTCGGGTTCAGACTGTCAGCTGGGGGAGGTTCAGTGGTCGGGCTCAGACTGTCAGCGGGGGGAGGTTCAGTGGTCGGGCTCAGACTGTCAGCGGGGGGAGGTTCAGTGGTCGGGCTCAGACTGTCAGCGGGGGGAGGTTCAGACTGTCAGCGGGGGGAGGTTCAGACTGTCAGCGGGGGGAGGTTCAGACTGTCAGCGGGGGGAGGTTCAGACTGTCAGCGGGGGGAGGTTCAGACTGTCAGCGGGGGAGGTTCAGACTGTCAGCGGGGGGAGGTTCAGACTGTCAGCGGGGGGAGGTTCAGACTGTCAGCGAGGGGAGGTTCAGACTGTCAGCGGGGGGAGGTTCAGACTGTCAGCGGGGGAGGTTCAGACTGTCAGCGGGGGGAGGGTCAGACTGTCAGCGGGGGGGTTCAGTGGCCGGGCTCAGACTGTCAGCGGGGGGGGGGGGGGGCTAAGTGGTCGGGCTCAGACTGTCAGCGGGGGGAGGTTCAGTGGTCGGGCACAGACTGTCAGCGGGGGGAGGTTCAGTGGTCGGGCTCAGACTGTCAGCGGGGGAGGTCCAGTGGTCGGGCTCAGACTGTCAGCGGGGGAGGTTCAGTGGTCGGGCTCAGACTGTCAGCGGGGGGAGGTTCAGTGGTCGGCTCAGACTGTCAGCGGGGGGAGGTTCAGTGGTCGGGCTCAGACTGTCAGCGGGGGGAGGTCCAGTGGTCGGGCTCAGACTGTCAGCGGGGGGAGGTTCAGTGGTCGGGCTCAGACTGTCAGCGGTGGGGTTCAGTGGTCGGGTTCAGACTGTCAGCGGGGGAGGTTCAGTGGTCGGGCTCAGACTGTCAGCGGGGGAGGTTCAGTGGTCGGGCTCAGACGGTCAACGGGGGGGTTCAGTGGTCGGGTTCAGACTGTCAGCGGGGGGAGGTTCAGTGGTCGGGCTCAGACTGTCAGCGGGGGGAGGTTCAGTGGTCGGGCTCAGACTGTCAGCGGGGGGAGGTTCAGTGGTCGGGCTCAGACTGTCAGCGGGGGAGGTTCAGTGGTCGGGCTCAGACTGTCAGCGGGGGGAGGTTCAGTGGTCGGGCTCAGACTGTCAGCGGGGGGAGGTTCAGTGGTCGGGCTCAGACTGTCAGCGGGGGAGGTTCAGTGGTCGGGCTCAGACTGTCAGCGGGGGGAGGTCCAGTGGTCGGGCTCAGACTGTCAGCGGGGGAGGTTCAGTGGTCGGGCTCAGACTGTCAGCGGTGGGGTTCAGTGGTCGGGTTCAGACTGTCAGCGGGGGGAGGTTCAGTGGTCGGGCTCAGACTGTCAGCGGGGGGAGGTTCAGTGGTCGGGCTCAGACTGTCAACGGGGGGGTTCAGTGGTCGGGTTCAGACTGTCAGCGGGGGAGGTTCAGTGGTCGGGCTCAGACTGTCAGCGGGGGAGGTTCAGTGGTCGGGCTCAGACTGTCAGCGGGGGAGGTTCAGTGGTCGGCTCAGACTGTCAGCGGGGGGAGGTTCAGACTGTCAGCGGGGGGAGGTTCAGACTGTCAGCGGGGGGAGGTTCAGACTGTCAGCGGGGGGAGGTTCAGACTGTCAGCGGGGGGAGGTTCAGACTGTCAGCGGGGGAGGTTCAGACTGTCAGCGGGGGGAGGTTCAGACTGTCAGCAGGGGGAGGTTCAGACTGTCAGCGGGGGAGGTTCAGACTGTCAGCGGGGGGAGGTTCAGACTGTCAGCGGGGGGAGGTTCAGACTGTCAGCGGGGGGAGGTTCAGACTGTCAGCGGGGGGAGGGTCAGACTGTCAGCGGGGGGTTCAGTGACCGGGCTCAGACTGTCAGCGGGGGGGGGGGGGGGGGGCTAAGTGGTCGGGCTCAGACTGTCAGCGGGGGGAGGCTCAGACTGTCAGCGGGGGGAGGTTCAGTGGTCGGGCTCAGACTGTCAGCGGGGGGAGGTTCAGTGGTCGGGCTCAGACTGTCAGCGGGGGGAGGTTCAGACTGTCAGCGGGGGGAGGTTCAGACTGTCAGCGGGGGAGGTTCAGACTGTCAGCGGGGGGAGGTTCAGATTGTCAGCGGGGGGAGGTTCAGACTGTCAGCGGGGGGAGGTTCAGACTGTCAGCGGGGGGAGGTTCAGACTGTCAGCGGGGGGAGGTTCAGACTGTCAGCGGGGGGAGGTTCAGACTGTCAGCGGGGGGAGGTTCAGACTGTCAGCGGGGGAGGTTCAGACTGTCAGCGGGGGAGGTTCAGACTGTCAGCGGGGGGAGGTTCAGACTGTCAGCGGGGGGAGGTTCAGACTGTCAGCGGGGGAGGTTCAGACTGTCAGCGGGGGGAGGTTCAGACTGTCAGCGGGGGAGGTTCAGACTGTCAGCGGGGGGAGGTTCAGACTGTCAGCGGGGGGGTTCAGTGGCCGGGCTCAGACTGTCAGCGGGGGGAGGTTCAGCGGGGGGAGGCTCAGACTGTCAGCGGGGGGAGGTTCAGTGGTCGGGCTCAGACTGTCAGCGGGGGGAGGTTCAGACTGTCAGCGGGGGGAGGTTCAGACTGTCAGCGGGGGGAGGTTCAGACTGTCAGCGGGGGGAGGTTCAGACTGTCAGCGGGGGGAGGTTCAGACTGTCAGCGGGGGGAGGTTCAGACTGTCAGCGGGGGGAGGTTCAGACTGTCAGCGGGGGGAGGTTCAGACTGTCAGCGGGGGAGGTTCAGACTGTCAGCGGGGGGAGGTTCAGTGGCCGGGCTCAGACTGTCAGCGGGGGGGGGGCTAAGTGGTCGGGCTCAGACTGTCAGTGGGGGGAGGCTCAGACTGTCAGCGGGGGGAGGCTCAGTGGTCGGGCTCAGACTGTCAGCAGGGGAGGTTCAGTGGTCGGGCTCAGACTGTCAGCGGGGGGAAGTTCAGTGGTCGGGCTCAGACTGTCAGCGGGGGGTTCAGTGGTCGGGCTCAGACTGTCAGCGGGGGAGGTTCAGTGGTCGGGCTCAGACTGTCAGCGGGGGGTTCAGTGGTCGGGCTCAGACTGTCAGCGGGGGGAGGTTCAGTGGTCGGGCTCAGACTGTCAGCGGGGGGGTTCAGTGGTCGGGTTCAGACTGTCAGCGGGGGGAGGTTCAGTGGTCGGGCTCAGACTGTCAGCGGGGGGAGGTTCAGAATGTCAGCGGGGGGAGGTTCAGACTGTCAGCGGGGGAGGTTCAGACTGTCAGCGGGGGGAGGTTCAGACTGTCAGCGGGGGAGGTTCAGACTGTCAGCGGGGGAGGTTCAGACTGTCAGCGGGGGGAGGTTCAGACTGTCAGCGGGGGGAGGTTCAGACTGTCAGCGGGGGGAGGTTCAGACTGTCAGCGGGGGGAGGTTCAGACTGTCAGCGGGGGAGGTTCAGACTGTCAGCGGGGGAGGTTCAGACTGTCAGCGGGGGGAGGTTCAGACTGTCAGCGGGGGGAGGTTCAGACTGTCAGCGGGGGGAGGTTCAGACTGTCAGCGGGGGGAGGTTCAGACTGTCAGCGGGGGGAGGTTCAGACTGTCAGCGGGGGAGGTTCAGACTGTCAGCGGGGGGAGGTTCAGACTGTCAGCGGGGGGAGGTTCAGACTGTCAGCGGGGGGTTCAGTGGCCGGGCTCAGACTGTCAGCGGGGGGGGCTAAGTGGTCGGGCTCAGACTGTCAGCGGGGGGAGGTTCAGCGGGGGAGGCTCAGACTGTCAGCGGGGGGAGGTTCAGTGGTCGGGCTCAGACTGTCAGCGGGGGAGGTTCAGACTGTCAGCGGGGGGAGGTTCAGACTGTCAGCGGGGGAGGTTCAGACTGTCAGCGGGGGGAGGTTCAGACTGTCAGCGGGGGGAGGTTCAGACTGTCAGCGGGGGGAGGTTCAGACTGTCAGCGGGGGGAGGTTCAGACTGTCAGCGGGGGGAGGGTCAGACTGTCAGCGGGGGGGTTCAGTGGCCGGGCTCAGACTGTCAGCACGGGGGGGGGGGCTAAGTGGTCGGGCTCAGACTGTCAGCGGGGGGAGGCTCAGACTGTCAGCGGGGGAGGTTCAGTGGTCGGGCTCAGACTGTCAGCGGGGGGAGGTTCAGTGGTCGGGCTCAGACTGTCAGCGGGGGGAGGTTCAGTGGTCGGGCTCAGACTGTCAGCGGGGGGAGGTTCAGTGGTCGGGCTCAGACTGTCAGCGGGGGGAGGTTCAGTGGTCGGGCTCAGACTGTCAGCGGGGGGAGGTCCAGTGGTCGGGCTCAGACTGTCAGCGGGGGGAGGTTCAGTGGTCGGGCTCAGACTGTCAGCGGTGGGGTTCAGTGGTCGGGTTCAGACTGTCAGCGGGGGGAGGTTCAGTGGTCGGGCTCAGACTGTCAACGGGGGGTTCAGTGGTCGGGTTCAGACTGTCAGCTGGGGGAGGTTCAGTGGTGGTCGGGCTCAGACTGTCAGCGGGGGGAGGTTCAGTGGTCGGGCTCAGACTGTCAGCGGGGGAGGTTCAGTGGTCGGGCTCAGACTGTCAGCGGGGGGAGGTTCAGTGGTCGGGCTCAGACTGTCAGCGGGGGAGGTTCAGACTGTCAGCGGGGGGAGGTTCAGACTGTCAGCGGGGGGAGGTTCAGACTGTCAGCGGGGGGAGGTTCAGACTGTCAGCGGGGGAGGTTCAGACTGTCAGCGGGGGGAGGTTCAGACTGTCAGCGGGGGAGGTTCAGACTGTCAGCGGGGGGAGGTTCAGACTGTCAGCGGGGGAGGGTCAGACTGTCAGCGGGGAGGGTCAGACTGTCAGCGGGGGGGTTCAGTGGCCGGGCTCAGACTGTCAGCGGGGGGGGGGGGGGCTAAGTGGTCGGGCTCAGACTGTCAGCGGGGGGAGGTTCAGTGGTCGGGCTCAGACTGTCAGCGGGGGGAGGTTCAGTGGTCGGGCTCAGACTGTCAGCGGGGGGAGGTTCAGTGGTCGGGCTCAGACTGTCAGCGGGGGGAGGTTCAGACTGTCAGCGGGGGAGGTTCAGACTGTCAGCGGGGGAGGTTCAGACTGTCAGCGGGGGGAGGTTCAGACTGTCAGCGGGGGGAGGTTCAGACTGTCAGCGGGGGAGGTTCAGACTGTCAGCGGGGGAGGTTCAGACTGTCAGCGGGGGGAGGTTCAGACTGTCAGCGGGGGAGGTTCAGACTGTCAGCGGGGGGAGGTTCAGACTGTCAGCGGGGGGAGGTTCAGACTGTCAGCGGGGGAGGTTCAGACTGTCAGCGGGGGGAGGTTCAGACTGTCAGCGGGGGAGGTTCAGACTGTCAGCGGGGGAGGTTCAGACTGTCAGCGGGGGGTTCAGTGGCCGGGCTCAGACTGTCAGCGGGGGGGCTAAGTGGTCGGGCTCAGACTGTCAGCGGGGGAGGTTCAGCGGGGGGAGGCTCAGACTGTCAGCGGGGGGAGGTTCAGTGGTCGGGCTCAGACTGTCAGCGGGGGGAGGTTCAGACTGTCAGCGGGGGAGGTTCAGACTGTCAGCGGGGGAGGTTCAGACTGTCAGCGGGGGGAGGTCAGACTGTCAGCGGGGGGAGGTTCAGACTGTCAGCGGGGGAGGTTCAGACTGTCAGCGGGGGGAGGTTCAGACTGTCAGCGGGGGAGGTTCAGACTGTCAGCGGGGGAGGGTCAGACTGTCAGCGGGGGGGTTCAGTGGCCGGGCTCAGACTGTCAGCACGGGGGGGGGGCTAAGTGGTCGGGCTCAGACTGTCAGCGGGGGGAGGCTCAGACTGTCAGCGGGGGAGGTTCAGTGGTCGGGCTCAGACTGTCAGCGGGGGAGGTTCAGTGGTCGGGCTCAGACTGTCAGCGGGGGAGGTTCAGTGGTCGGGCTCAGACTGTCAGCGGGGGGAGGTTCAGTGGTCGGGCTCAGACTGTCAGCGGGGGAGGTTCAGTGGTCGGGCTCAGACTGTCAGCGGGGGAGGTCCAGTGGTCGGGCTCAGACTGTCAGCGGGGGGAGGTTCAGTGGTCGGCTCAGACTGTCAGCGGTGGGGTTCAGTGGTCGGGTTCAGACTGTCAGCGGGGGGAGGTTCAGTGGTCGGGCTGGGGGAGGTTCAGTGGTCGGGCTCAGACTGTCAGCGGTGGGGTTCAGTGGTCGGGTTCAGACTGTCAGCGGGGGGAGGTTCAGTGGTCGGGCTCAGACTGTCAACGGGGGGGTTCAGTGGTCGGGTTCAGACTGTCAGCTGGGGGAGGTTCAGTGGTCGGGCTCAGACTGTCAGCGGGGGGAGGTTCAGTGGTCGGGCTCAGACTGTCAGCGGGGGGAGGTTCAGTGGTCGGGCTCAGACTGTCAGCGGGGGGAGGTTCAGTGGTCGGGCTCAGACTGTCAGCGGGGGGAGGTTCAGACTGTCAGCGGGGGGAGGTTCAGACTGTCAGCGGGGGGAGGTTCAGACTGTCAGCGGGGGGAGGTTCAGACTGTCAGCGGGGGGAGGTTCAGACTGTCAGCGGGGGGAGGTTCAGACTGTCAGCGGGGGGAGGTTCAGACTGTCAGCGGGGGGAGGTTCAGACTGTCAGCGGGGGGAGGGTCAGACTGTCAGCGGGGGGAGGGTCAGACTGTCAGCGGGGGGGTTCAGTGGCCGGGCTCAGACTGTCAGCGGGGGGGGGGGGGCTAAGTGGTCGGGCTCAGACTGTCAGCGGGGGGAGGTTCAGTGGTCGGGCTCAGACTGTCAGCGGGGGGAGGTTCAGTGGTCGGGCTCAGACTGTCAGCGGGGGGAGGTTCAGTGGTCGGGCTCAGACTGTCAGCGGGGGGAGGTTCAGACTGTCAGCGGGGGGAGGTTCAGACTGTCAGCGGGGGGAGGTTCAGACTGTCAGCGGGGGGAGGTTCAGACTGTCAGCGGGGGGAGGTTCAGACTGTCAGCGGGGGGAGGTTCAGACTGTCAGCGGGGGGAGGTTCAGACTGTCAGCGGGGGGAGGTTCAGACTGTCAGCGGGGGGGTTCAGTGGCCGGGCTCAGACTGTCAGCGGGGGGGGCTAAGTGGTCGGGCTCAGACTGTCAGCGGGGGGAGGTTCAGCGGGGGGAGGCTCAGACTGTCAGCGGGGGGAGGTTCAGTGGTCGGGCTCAGACTGTCAGCGGGGGGAGGTTCAGTGGTCGGGCTCAGACTGTCAGCGGGGGGAGGTTCAGATTGTCAGCGGGGGGAGGTTCAGATTGTCAGCGGGGGGAGGTTCAGACTGTCAGCGGGGGGAGGTTCAGTGGTCGGGCTCAGACTGTCAGCGGGGGGAGGTTCAGACTGTCAGCGGGGGGAGGTTCAGACTGTCAGCGGGGGGAGGTTCAGACTGTCAGCGGGGGGAGGTTCAGACTGTCAGCGGGGGGAGGTTCAGACTGTCAGCGGGGGGAGGTTCAGACTGTCAGCGGGGGGAGGTTCAGACTGTCAGCGGGGGGAGGTTCAGACTGTCAGCGGGGGGAGGTTCAGACTGTCAGCGGGGGGAGGTTCAGACTGTCAGCGGGGGGAGGTTCAGACTGTCAGCGGGGGGGAGGTTCAGACTGTCAGCGGGGGGAGGTTCAGTGGCCGGGCTCAGACTGTCAGCGGGGGGGGGCTAAGTGGTCGGGCTCAGACTGTCAGCGGGGGGAGGCTCAGACTGTCAGCGGGGGGAGGCTCAGTGGTCGGGCTCAGACTGTCAGCGGGGGGAGGTTCAGTGGTCGGGCTCAGACTGTCAGCGGGGGGAGGTTCAGTGGTCGGGCTCAGACTGTCAGCGGGGGGAAGTTCAGTGGTCGGGCTCAGACTGTCAGCGGGGGGGTTCAGTGGTCGGGCTCAGACTGTCAGCGGGGGGAGGTTCAGTGGTCGGGCTCAGACTGTCAGCGCAGCGGGGGGAGGTTCAGTGGTCGGGCTCAGACTGTCAGCGGGGGGGTTCAGTGGTCGGGCTCAGACTGTCAGCGGGGGGAGGCTCAGTGGTCGGGCTCAGACTGTCAGCGGGGGGAGGTTCAGTGGTCGGGTTCAGACTGTCAGCGGGGGGAGTTTCAGTGGTCGGGCTCAGACTGTCAGCGGGGGGAGGTTCAGACTGTCAGCGGGGGGAGGTTCAGACTGTCAGCGGGGGAGGTTCAGACTGTCAGCGGGGGGAGGTTCAGACTGTCAGCGGGGGGAGGTTCAGACTGTCAGCGGGGGGAGGTTCAGACTGTCAGCGGGGGGAGGTTCAGACTGTCAGCGGGGGGAGGTTCAGACTGTCAGCGGGGGGAGGTTCAGACTGTCAGCGGGGGGAGGTTCAGACTGTCAGCGGGGGAGGTAGAGGGAGGTTCAGACTGTCAGCGGGGGGAGGTTCAGACTGTCAGCGGGGGGAGGGTCAGACTGTCAGCGGGGGGAGGGTCAGACTGTCAGCGGGGGGAGGGTCAGACTGTCAGCGGGGGGGTTCAGTGACCGGGCTCAGACTGTCAGCGGGGGGAGGGGGGCTAAGTGGTCGGGCTCAGACTGTCAGCGGGGGGAGGTTCAGACTGTCAGCGGGGGGAGGTTCAGACTGTCAGCGGGGGGGAGGTTCAGACTGTCAGCGGGGGGAGGTTCAGACTGTCAGCGGGGGGAGGTTCAGACTGTCAGCGGGGGGTTCAGTGGCCGGGCTCAGACTGTCAGCGGGGGGGGCTAAGTGGTCGGGCTCAGACTGTCAGCGGGGGGAGGTTCAGTGGTCAGGCTCAGACTGTCAGCGGGGGGAGGTTCAGTGGTCGGGCTCAGACTGTCAGCGGGGGGAGGTTCAGTGGTCGGGCTCAGACTGTCAGCGGGGGGAGGTTCAGTGGTCGGGCTCAGACTGTCAGCGGGGGGAGGTTCAGTGGTCGGGCTCAGACTGTCAGCGGGGGGAGGCTCAGTGGTCGGGCTCAGACTGTCAGCGGGGGGAGGTTCAGTGGTCGGGCTCAGACTGTCAGCGGGGGGAGGTTCAGGCCGGCAGAGTCTGGTGGCCAGAGGTCAGGCTGGAAGGTAGCTGGGGGTCTGGCTCAGGGACAAGCTGTCGAAGGTCAGAGGTCAGTCAGGCCGTCCAGGGAGAGCGAGGGGTCGAGGGGTCGGTAGATGCCAGCGGGAGGGAGGGGCTCAGAGGTCAGAGGTCAGACAAGCTAGAGGGGAACCCGAGGCCAGGCATGGCCAATGGCTGATGGGGGGCTGAGGGGTCAAAGGGGTAGAGGGGGGGGGGTCAGTGGTCAGGATTAAGCCAGGAGGGGGGCAAGGGGGAGGTCAGAGGTCAGGCTTACCTCAGATGCCCCCACTTTTGCTACCTCGTCCAGGTAAATGTCTATAAGATGGAGCTGGACCCCGCGGGGCGTGTCCCCACGTAGGACCTCCTGCACCAACAGGGCCAGGAACTCCCCCACCAGGCTGAGGGCGAGACACGCCCGTTATATACAGAGAGGGAGGGGGGGGGGAGAGAAAGGGGGGGCGGAAGGAGAGAAGGGGGGAAGGGGAAGGAGAGAAAGGGGGGCGGAAGGAGAGAAGGGGGGAGGGAAGGGGGAAGGAGAGAAAGGGGGGCGGAAGGAGAGAAGGGGGGAGGGGAAGGAGAGAAAGCAGGAGGGGGGGGGGGGAAGTGGAGAAAGCAGGAGGGGGGGGGGGAAGTGGAGAAAGCAGGAGGGGGGGGGAGTGGAGAAAGCAGGAGGGGGGGGAAGTGGAGAAAGCAGGAGGGGGGGGAAGTGGAGAAAGCAGGAGGGGGGGGGAAGTGGAGAAAGCAGGAGGGGGGGGGAAGTGGAGGAAAGCAGGAGGGGGGGAAGTGGAGAAAGCAGGAGGGGGGAAGTGGAGAAAGCAGGAGGGGGGGGGGGAAGGAGAGAAAGGAGGGAGGGGGGGGGAAGGAGAGAAAGGAGGGAGGGGGGGAAGGAGAGAAAGGGGAGAGGGAAGGAGAGAAAGGGGAGAGGGAAGGAGAGAAAGGGGAGAGGGAAGGAGAGAAGGGGGAGGGGGCGCGGAAGGAGAGAAAGGGGGGGGGGAGTGGAGAAAGCAGGAGGGGGGGCGGAAGGAGAGAAAGGGGGGGGGAAGTGGAGAAAGCAGGAGGGGGAGGGGGGCGGAAGGAGAGAAAGGGGGGGAAGTGGAGAAAGCAGGAGGGGGGGGAAAGTGGAGAAAGCAGGAGGGGGAGGGGGGCAGAAGGAGAGAAAGGGGGGGAAGTGGAGAAAGCAGGAGGGGGGGAAAGTGGAGGAAAGCGGGGGGGGGAGGGGAAGTGGAGAAAGCAGGGGGGGGAAGTGGAGAAAGCAGGGGGGGGGGGAAGTGGAGAAAGCAGGGGGGGGGGGAAGTGGAGAAAGCAGGGGGGGGGAAGTGAGAAAGCAGGGGGGGGGGAAGTGGAGATAGCAGGGGGGGGGGGAAGTGGAGAAAGCGGGGGGGGGAGGGGGGCAGAAGGAGAGAAAGGGGGGGGGAAGTGGAGAAAGCAGGAGGGGGGGAAAGTGGAGAAAGCGGGGGGGAGGGAAGTGGAGAAAGCAGGGGGGAAGTGGAGAAAGCAGGGGGGGGGGGGAAGTGGAGAAAGCAGGGGGGGGGGGAAGTGAGAAAGCAGGGGGGGGGAAGTGGAGAAAGCAGGGGGGGGGGGAAGTGGAGAAAGCGGGGGGGGGGAAGTGGAGAAAGCAGGGGGGGGGGGAAAGTGGAGAAAGCAGGGGGGGGAAGTGGAGAAAGCAGGGGGGGGGAAGTGGAGAAAGCAGGGGGGGGGGAAGTGGAGAAAAGCAGGGGGGGGGGGGGGAAGTGGAGAAAGCAGGGGGGGGGGGGAAGTGGAGAAAGCAGGGGGGGGGGGAAGTGGAGAAGAGCAGGGGGGGGGGGAAGTGGAGAAAGCAGGGGGGGGGGGAAGTGGAGAAAGCAGGGGGGGGGGGAAGTGGAGAAAGCAGGGGGGGGGGAAGTGGA
>NW_027455477.1:0-35000 GCF_040206685.1 Ascaphus truei
CAGGATTGCTGGCAGGCAGGAAAGGGAAGCGTGGGGGAGAGACCACTCTAGCCAGAGGGCACCGGAGGAGCAAGGGGAGAGGTTGTGTGTGTGCAGGCGGTCAGTGACCCACCTGCACAGGCCTGATTTCCCCTCAGGCCCAAGTGTATACCCTGGTCCCCATAAGCTTGTGGTGCTGCAGGGATGCCCTATAGAGAGAGGCACCTATTCCCTTACTGTAGCAACAGATAGGGACACAGTGTCTCGGAGCTGCGGTGTGTGTGAGCAGTGGTTAGGGCTCACGCTGCTGGACATCACCAACTCATGAGAGACTGCGCTGGATCGGCGGATCCTTTTCGAAGTCTGTTACCGGCTGCAGGAGTAGCCGGAAAGTATTTAATAAGTGCACCAACACCGGTACCATCAGGCGCTGATCCCGCCTTGGGGGAGGACTTTTTGGGGACACTGGGTTGAGAGACCAAGAGGCTGCGCATATATATATATATATATATATATATATATATATACTGGACATGGTGTGGGGTGCACGCGGTGGTGGGAAGTGACATTACTCTATCGGAGAGTGGCCGAGCCACAAATATATGTATTGCATGTCTGCCATTTATATACATCAATATATGTGTGTTATCCTTAATAGGTATAAGATAAGGTTCTGCCATTACATATTAGTAAACGGTTATCAAGTTGAAGTGTGTTATCATTATTCTTGCCTAGGGGAATCTCACTTATTGGGGATCCTGGGTAAGTGGAGGCGCTTTTAGCGGAGGCCCAGATCTCGCTGAGCCAACAGGTACATGCAGCACTAGTAGTCGCTCTAGATCAGCAGAAAAGAGGGCTACAATTACATAGTATTAAAGCAAGTTATCTCCGGAGCTGAACCACATTAATTTCAGCCCCCGGGACCCGTGTTTCCTGATTCCCTGTTTCCAGCCCCAGATATGCACTATTTGTATTTGATGTATGAGTTTAACACAGATGTAAAAAAATAAAATAAAAAATCTAAGACAGAAGATGTGGATAATTCATTGCAAAGGGGATGGTAAATTAAAAGACAGGGTAATAAATGGATGAAATCATTGCTGAGAAATGTGGAGAACATGTAGGACCATATACCACCAGCAGTGGGAAGCGGGATGGGTGTGCTGCGGGAGAGAAGGGTTTGAAATTAAAATGAACAAATATATATATTTCCCATTTTACCTTCTATAATTATTTTTTAAATCTGCAGCAACAAATTCAAAAGTAGTGGTGGCTTTTTGCTTAAACTCAAATGCGGTATACAGGGATATACCAAATAAGTAAACATGGTAAGAATATTGATCCAGGGATTAATCCGATTGCCAATTCTTGGAGTCAGGAAGGAATTCATTTTTCCCCTTAATGGGGTTTTTTGTTTGCCTTCCTCTGGATCAATAAGGAAGTATAGATATAGGATAAAGTATCTGTTGTCTAAATTTAGCATAGGTTGAACTTGATGGACGTACATCTTTTTTCACCTCATCTACTATGTAACTATGTAACTATGTAACTAGCTACGGGTCTAATATAGCACATACTACTTCTGTATTCTTTACCAAAGCTAAAATGTGCTAAAAGTTTGGGATATAAAATGGAAAACTTCATTATAATTTCAGAATCAAAACATACTCAATAAATTGCTTAAAAAAAGAATTGTTGTCCTAATAAACTATTAGCCGTATAATATATTGCTTAAAAAGAAATCAAAACCTTGATTATATGCCTTGTGTCAGTGTATCCACCAATTTTGTAATTAAATTTAGATGATCGGAACACTTTATAGCTGCTAAACATATGGCTGCTCTCTGAAGGAAATCTCACAGAAATCTCACAGCATTTAAAATGCAATTGAACGACCACATTAGATTAAATATTTCCAAGGGAAAATAAGCAAATCAAGGATCATGGACTCACACTGGCAATTTGAAACGTAACTTAAGTATTACAACAATCACAAATGAAAACATCAAAACACTTAGCAGAGAAGTAAAACCTGGACAGTCAACATGAGGATATATTACTTCTCGTAAATTTTCAAAACCTAAGCTTGACTTTGTAATAGTAGTCCCTTAAATAAAAAATAAAAACATAGGGGTTATGTATAAAGTGTCACTATACTGTCTGTATAAGTGATTGTCATGGGGCAGGGACCTGTGCCTGCAAAATGTCTCTGTAAAGCGCTACGTAAAAAACTAGCAGTGCTATACAAGAACATGCTATTATTATACAGTGGCGGCACGCTTTATTCTAAAGCGGCCGCCAACACGGCGTGGGGAAATTTTAGTGCAGATGGCGGCTTGTTTGGGGTTTTCCCTGGTGCGTGCCGCGCGTCACTGTGGCGCCGGTCACACGTTCCAGGGTTCCCCGGCATCCCCGAAGGCCTGCAGAGGAAGCAGGGGTAAGGGGGAAGCTGCGCAAAGCTGTGCAAAGCAGGAGCTGCCAGGGAGGAGCAGGCAGGGATTCGGGGAAGGGGAGGGGAAGTATTTTAATTTTACACGCGGGGAGGGGAAAATGCGGCTCGCTCGCGGCTCTGTTTTGGCGCCAGCCGTGCGCCAGCCGAACAAAGCCCCGGCTATTACGGGCAAATGTAAGAATAAACTCTGCCGGTAGAGTATTATATGGTCAGAACTCAACATTTGATGTTTGGTCTTTTTTTCAGGTGCCGGATTATATTTGTTTTATGCTATTTTGTCTGATCTGTATCGGTCAGTCTTTCCTAGCAGCCTGGCTTATATTTATAAGATTCTGGTATTCACTATAGTGTCATAGTTACAGTAAGTATATTTCACAGCATTAGTGCTATTAGCACATTTCTTTTTTGCACCATGTTAATGTGCAAGTAAGTGTGTTTCTAAGGTATAAAGTAAATTTTTATTTGCTGAGTCGTATGCGCGTGAACATCTTGAAAAAAATGAAGCTAGGTGGTTGAGTTAAAGGTGGAGTTTGGGTGCTCTTTGTGTTTACGTATGTAACTATGTATGTACTGTATGTGTGACTTGTACATGGCATAATTGGGTCAAAACTTGTCAGCCAAGTTTTGCTTGGAATAAAAGATAATGGCAAGCAAGAACAAAAAATGCCGCGCAATTAGCACTTTGAGTGAAAAAATGTAAAGTGACTTAAAAACATAAAAATAGAAGTCCAACCATAATCGACAGTACAGCTCCAAAAGAAAGAATCTTTCCAGGGTACATACCGTATATATAGGGGAAAAACAAAGGAAGAAAATATGTGGCAACAATGTGGCAATGTGGATAATTTAAAAATAAACTCAAGTTATTCCCACTCACGTGGTGTCCAGTTCAAATGAGCATTAATGAATAAGATCTCTACGCAGACCAGCAGAAATAGCAGAACTCTTGAGAAATCTGATGTAGGTCTTAGCAGAAAATGCCACACTGTAGTCTTGTGGTAAGCATCAATGCTTTATTTCAGCGGTGCACAAACTGGGGGGCGCGGGTGGTTGCAGAGGTCCCACGCTCTCCCCCAAGGCATTTAAAAAAAATCCCGGGGGAGCGCGCGATGCCTCTGCAACCTCTACTTACCGATGTTCAGCCGGCCTCAGGACGCATGACAATGGCAACGCGGTGTCAAATTACACTGCGGGTCATGTGACGTCATGGTTGCCAAGGTAACATGAAGTCAAATCGCGCCGCAGGTCATGTGATGTCACGTCACATGACCCCGCTGCATCATTTGACACCGCGTGAAGTAAAGGGGGGAGAGGGTGGGCATCACCGGACCGGCACAGGAAGAGGGGGTGCAGCAAAAAAGTTTGCGCGCCCCTTCTTTATTTAATTCCAATGGACCCTCAAGCACCGCACTGCTCGGTCCCACCAAGCAGTCCAGGAGAGGAACACTGCAGAGGAGAAAGAAGACTGCTGCTACCGACACGCTGAGCGAAGGAGCTGGAAAAAAAATAATCAAACAATTAAAACTTTATTGCCATAAAAGATAATAGCAAGTAGACACAAGTAATTCTTTATGCTTGCCTATATATATATGACCGTAATGCACTCTATACAAAGAATATGAAAACATGCTGCAAATGTAAGCCCAGAAATAATGGCATACTCCAATATATGCCGCTAATAATTTTAGGTGAAAATAGATTATTTGACGCAATGCACTCTTTCAATTAAAAAAAAAAATAATTCTGAATACATACTATAGTCCCCCCAAAGGGATTATTCATTAAAATTTCCCAGCTGCCAAACTGGGGCCACGCCAGTGCAAATGAATTGCTGCAGAGTTATCAAAGGAAATAATCCAATCACTTTTAATGGGTTTCTATCCTTTGATATTCATGGTGCTTGTTTTTGCACTTATTTTGTTGCTGGGAGACTTTAGTTAATAGACACTAGGGGCTTATTCTATATTGTTCGTACCGGCTGTTTGGGTCATCATCGGCTAAAAAGCCTTGTGTGTGTGTGTGGGTGTATGTATGTGTGTATGTATGCATGTGTGTGTGTATGTATGATGTGTGTGTGCGCGTGTATGCATGTGTGCATGTGTGTGTATGTGTGCGTGTGTGTGTTTATATGCATACAACACAACTATGTATTGCTATTTTTTGTAATACGTCTAAACACAGCTCTGGGTGATTCCTTAGGTGTTTTTGCTTTAAACTGTGATGGGTGGACTGTCACAGAAATTCCTATTGACTTCCTTGTGATAGTGTCCCGATCTGCGCTTTGTGAAGGTGAAAAAAACGGCGCTAGCTCTATTAGTGTTTCACTAAAAAACTATATAGTGAATGTTGTTAACAAAATCAAATGATTATAGCAGGTATTCAAAACGTGCTCAAATAACGTGCAAATAGTGATATTTAAAAGGTTCAAACCCCCTGCTCAAACCCAGCTGGTAGGGACTGGTTTCGCTAGTCCCGCAAATCGTCACTCCTGTTGTATTCCAGGGGGAGCATGGAGGAAAATAGAACAGAAAAAAACAATCTAAGTGTAAACAGTATTTAAAGTGCAAAATTCATTATCTTGTCTTGGCTCGTATGTTGTACCTACTTACAAGATGTAAGTTGTTTTCAAGCGTTTTAGACACACAATGGTCTCTGCTATGGATGTTGTTCTCCACTTAATGAAGCGGTCTCCAATAGTCAGCTCAGCAACCCAGTGCATGTAAAGAAAAATGATACCATAGTGCAGACCAGTATAATGATAAAACTAAACTTTATATATTTAAAATTGAACACTTACAATAAAAATGAATATATTAAGCATTGTTCACAATATTAGTGAGGAGAGAAGAGTGTGTTAGCTTCCGGCTCACCCGCCTCTTCCAATGGGACCCGGTACAGTTAGCCTCTTCCCGCGACTCCGCGTCTTTGGCGGTGGACTGTATGATTTGGGCTGTATTCTCCCGTGGGCTGTTTGAACTCCCCTTCAGCTATTCAAGCCTGGAGCTGCCTCTCGGGTGGGTGATCTCGCCTCTCTCACCGCCGGAGCGTCACTTCCGCTTAGTTCCGTCGCGTCACTTCCGGGTGCGGCTGGTAGAATTTCTAAATGGCAATCACGCCTCTCTCCTCTCTCCCGTCTGGACGGCTCCCACTCTACGCGTTTCTGCACCATCACAATTTAATCCAAAAACACCATATGAACCTCCCAGAATTATGTTTTTACACGTTGCAACCTTTTTCACGGCATAGTTGTGTCATATGGGAGGACCAGTTCTTTCCATTGTGTGCAGATTGTTAAAGGTTATTTTCATGTATTGGATCCTCCCCCTGTCTCTCCATACGTACACATTTGACTTCTGACTCTGACGGATGTTGCCACGACATTGCTACATGAGGTGGTTACTCTTGGCAAACGCACAGCCTTTATCACTCACGAAATATGAGTGAACATTCTATATTTTTACTCAATTTACCTATCAAAAACCCTATTTACTATATGTCTGTTTTCTTTTATTTTAAATACAACTGGATATGTGTGCGCTCTTGATCCTTTGTTTCTGCGATTCGTACACGGACTTGGATTGAGTCCACTTCTGGAGCTGCACCAATTCAGACAAGTGTATCAATGTATTACTCTCCTTTCTCACCAGTGTGTTCACTTTGTTTAAATCAAAACACTATTTGCACTTGATCTTTTTGTCTTCAACATCTAAAATGTGTCTGCATTATTTTTTTTATTTTTTGTGGAAGTTAAGTCCATGTTGAATTTCTTGGAGGCTTCTGAATCAGGGAGTCTTTGTTAATTAAATGTTTTCTTTACTATTAGCCCACCATATCCTTATCAGAAATCCAATAAAGATAAGTGATGGGAGAGAAGGCTCTGGATGTGCAAGGATGACATCAGGCAAAAAAGGAGCAACAGGAGGAAATCAAGCTCACCACTTGTACAAACTGAAAAACAATTTGAAAATTCTCATAGGCGTTGGACTTAGGTACAAAAGCTTAAATCACCCAAATGTAACACTGCTATACTCTAGATGTCACTGGCATTAGCTCACTTCTATCCAGGAACCGATTGCCCTTAAATCAGCCAGTACACACAAGCGATTTGGCTCCAGATTGTCAGGGTTGAAAGAACTTGAAATGCATTGGAAAGCTTCTCCTGCATTGAGCTGTAATATCATTTAACATAATATCACTGCTTAACCCCTTCAAGTAAAGCAATGCTTTGCATCCCCTTGGCCACAAAGGGGTTAAAAATTGTTTTATCTTTTTCAGCTAGAATGCCTCTCCTTCAGTTTGTCCCAGCCTGTGTACTGTACAGTATATAACATATCAGTGTGTCTGTCTCTGGCTGTATTTCTTGTGACGGTGTTTGTTTTAGTAGTACCCACAAAATTTGCAGTATGTCTTATTGCAATAGAGCAACTAATATAATTAAACAAATGAATACAGGGCACTGCACAGTATTATGTGCAACTTTAACAGGGGTACACAAAGAGAATCCCCATTGAAGACCGCTACACCATCTTTTAGCCGGAGTGGCCAGCAATGCATTGCTTCACAATAATTTTTGACCCTCTGGCAGGGAAGGAGTCAATGAGACCATTGCAAGTGGTAACAGCGATATGGTGTATTTCAATTCAGCATACACTACTACTGTAGCAAAGCTACTTCAATTGGAAGATTATTTGTACAACTTCACAGTTGTCTGTTAAATTCCATGTGAATCAAATAACCTTCTGCAGTTGTTTATCATGCTGTGTCTTTTTTATGAACTCTTGTCTACTGCCTGCTCACTATTGATCTCCCTTTTTCTGTAGCTCATTCTTCATCTTTGCATTTTTCTCATTTAGATTGCTTGGGTTGTACACTGTACTAGATATGTTTGACTGAGCAGCCTGAAATGATGATGCCATGAGACACCAAAAGCTTCCACTGAAACCCTGCACATATTTGCTCAAACAATTTTTCTTGCTATACTTTGGTTATTCATTCAGTGCAATGCGCACATAGGCAATCCACTGTTTATATGATGCCAAAATGCGGACTATAAATAGCAAATACCCATCGGTTTTGACAAACAAAAAGACAAGGTCATCCAAGGAGGAAGCAGAAGGTAATTTATTATTTGGAAGATGAATGAGGGGTAAATGGTCCAGAAGTGAAGCAAGTGGAAAATAAGAATTGAGGTGGCATATCTAGGTAAATGTGGTTTATTAGTAGGTAAATGGGTTAAGCTGCATTCGCCAAAGATATAGACAACAATAAGAAAAAGTATTAAAAACAAGTGATGGAAGGACATAGGAAGTGTGATTGTGTGAAATGAAGTGGAAAACCCTTGGTCTAGATGAATTACCACTTTTCACAGCAGCAAGGTGCTTTTCTGAATTGTCAGCAAAGTGCCTTTTGCTGTGATGGGCATTTCAAGCAACATAATGATGCCACACCAAAAACAGCTTTGACTTTAGTTGTACTGGATCTTATGGAGTCTCACTGATTTTTTTTCTTGGGGTGTACGGATTTTGGTTTGGAAAGAGAAAATATCATAAGGTGTTTTCATTTAAATTAAAATACAATTTGATGCATTTCAAATTAATAATTAATATTTGTGTTTAGGATGGTAAAGTTAACAACACATACATTACAACAGTAAATAAAGTAAGACAATATATATATATATATATATATATATATATATATATATATATATATATATATATATATATACTGTATACACACACACACACAACATAGATATTGAACAATAATATGAGGTATATAGGGAAAATAAATAAACCAAATTAATATGAAGTGTAATGTTCACTGTACAAGAAAATGGTGTGTAATTATTGCTATTGATTAGAGTTTAATCTATGTAGGCTCTAATTATATTCAAAAATGTAGTTAGAGATTAAGCTTTTATTGCAGCTTATCTTTCATATTGGTATGTTTTCAAAACTGGGTACTGTGCAGTACCAGAAACATTTTAAGACCAAAAAGGTACCATATTCAAAATGCAGCAGAATATTTTGTTTAATCCTGGTAAAATTAACCTGGCATCCACTTTTTAAAAATGTTCTTGGATTATTAAGGGGAAATGTAATTGATCTGTGTGCAATGTCTTACAAAAGTAATGGTTTGAGCCATATTAAGATTTCCATATGATTGTTTAATAGCTTAGACGTTCAACCAATTGATGCTTTTTATACTAATCCAAAAGATACCTTGGCACAGATACACAAAAGGGTGCTAAGGCTTAGCACACATCTTCTCACAAATTTTCAAATGAATGGGAGTAAAGGCATGCTACTGTAAACTTTAGTGGATCTGGGCCCTTCTGTGCTGGAAGAAACCTTATGGCCTCACAAGTGGGTCTCAAAGAGTATTTTTTTTTCTGATTTTCTGGGAAGTGGAAGTGGCTCAGTGAGTAATGACACTGACTGGCACTGAGAGCTTGAAGCAGGGGAGCCTGGTTCAATTCTCAGTGTCAGCTCCTTGTGACCTTGGGCAAGTCACTTTATCTCCATGTGCATCAGGCACCAAAAACATAGATTGTACGCTCCACAGGGCAGGGAACTGTGCCTGCAAAATGTCTCTGTAGAGCGCTGCGTACAACTAGCAGCGCTATACAAGAACATGCTATTATTTTTATTATTATTATTCTTTATGCTAGAAGGTGAACTGTAGGTCTTATGGAGTATTCAAGCTTAGTAAATATGACCTTATAGGTAACCTGTGGCATTCTCTACAATAATTTGGAAATTCAGAGTTATTTGCATCGCAAACCTGCATCTTTGTTAGTAAACCGGAAAAAAACACCCCACAATCCAGATATGGAAAGTCCTACTGCAAGAGATCCTACTATTTTACATGAAGCGATTACCATTGGAGATGTTTTGTGTCAGTTGTATTCATGTTGGTTTGATTTCTGTGATTTAACAATACATCCAAGGAAAAGGGGTTATGGATTGCAGACAATGTAAATTATTCTAATGAATTTCCATATTAAAAAAAAATCATTTGGGAAAACAAGTGAAAAGACAGACAAGTGGAGGACATTATTTTTATAGCATTTTCATTGTGCACATATTATCCATTTGTTTATTTTCTAAAATATATATTTCTAAAATATATATTTTATTTGTACAGTACAAACCACGTGTGGGATGCTTTACAAAATAGTATACAAAATAAATATTATACTAAATATTGGTAAAAACATGAAATATATAAGTAACTAATGGGATAAAAAAAGTTCCTGTCCTAACTGGATTGGACAAAGAACCTCCCAAAACTAAACAAAGAACAAACAACAATATTCTGGAGGAATAAGATCACGGGTTCTATTTATATTACAAATCAAGTTATTAAGTAGCACAGAGCGGCCCATATGATGTCGATAACCCCCAGTGTTGCTGTGGCTCATTAACCCATTGCTGACAGCCGGTCAACACAGCAGACGCAAATCCCCACACCAACGTGGGAGGATGCTCCGAAACACCACCGGCCAAACACAGATTTCAAACTGGATTGACCCAGTCTATGTAATAAGCCAAATGGCCACCAAGCTGTGACATAACAAATGAAGCATACTCCTTTCAACTGCTTGTTTCACTCTTTTACTCTATGATAGTTGTAAAGGGTTTTCCACCTCACCCAATCGCAGATATAGTGTGAGTGCGGAGAACCTACAGTTACCGGGTGTGGTGCTTTACCTGTTACGCTCACAGGAGGGCTGAGCTTCCGCCACAGGGAACCTGGGGCAAGTATATTATGAGTAACCCTGTACTCGGTGCAGCGCCTCCACCTGCGATGGTTCCCAGCAGAGTGGGAATTGGTCCTCGCAGGACACATACAATGAATCAGCACACCATATGTATAATAACTAAGGTCTTTACTTAAGAGCACATGAACCATATAACCATATAGAATAACAGGTATCCCTCTCTGGAGGAGACACTAGCTAATGCGTCGCGCAGGACGCTTTCCCCAACACCGGGTGATCCCACCCCGTGTCCAACAATCCCCACACAATGTCCACTCCCTTTTAGGGAGAAACTAATAATGGTGACTGCGCAGTCACTAACTAATGGAACTGTTGGTGCACTTGTAGAATTAGAGTACCTGCCGAGCACTCCAGTGCTCGGATCTGCAACTGCTTCGAAAAGGATCCGTCGAGTTCCGGCCCGACATCCAGGATCCACCATCCGGGGAGACCCCACCAAGATGGCCTCTGCAGCCGCAACAAAGAGCAGCGCCCAACCTTCTGCACGGGTGCGCAGCATCAATGGAGTCCCTATCTAACACTAGCTCTACTGTGACAGGGTCCCTGTCCCTATAGCACCGCAAACTGGGGAGTGAGGACCTATCTGGGATCTAAGGGGTTACTGGCCTACTCCGTTCCCCTAGCTCTTCCCGGTCCTGACTCTAACTACCTAGTACTCCCAGCGCCTGCAGCAACGCACTGCAACCTGCTGGGTGGGTGCAGCAAACGTGCTGCACAAACACTGTGCCTACTTGTCAGACCTCACAGCACTGACAGCCGTGACTCTGACAAGACAGCACACACACACAACTAAAGACAGAGTCCCTAACCTGGGGCCATCCCTTATCAATTACCCACTAGCCTGGTGGGGAGTTGGGGCCTACCTGGGATGTGAGGGACCTTTCCTGGTGCAGGAGCTTCACTTGCTCCCTACACCCTTCCTTCCCCTTCCTGCTCCCAGCTCCAACTGACTAGCGTGGGCTAAGCGCGTGAAATGTATCCTTTCCTCTCTCTGTGCAGGGAGATCCTAGGCCCTATTGGCTCCCTGGCGTCCCGTGGGGTGTACAGAGGCTCATGGGACTCGTAGTCCCTGCTCAGAGCCTTCCCTGGTAGGCTATGGTTTCGCGGGCTCCTACCTGCGCATGCGCGAGCTATCTGGAGTCCTCCCGGCGCCTGGCTCTGACTGCGCATGCGCGACACCATGCTCAATGGCGGCGACCTCGCCGCCCCTGCTTCGGGAGCGCCGGGAGCCCGGCAACGCGATCGCGGCCTTGGAAACCGGCCGCACGCGTCCCCGGCAACCCCCGAGCAGGAGCCTGACCGCCCCCACCCTTGCGATTGGCTGGTGGGGCCGCCATTGGTCTCGGCGGCACCCGCGATCGCCAGCAAGGTGACGGGGGTGCTGAGAGGCAGGGGGGACCTGGCTACATCGTCATAAAACATATGCAGATTTCACAATAGGTAAACTTCTCCTCTCAGCAGCCATGGGATGAATGACACATTTCCAGCCTCCTCATCCTCGTCTCTAGCTACCCAGGAACACTTCCCAGTAAGGAAGGAACCACCCAGTCATGTTGACGCAAGCCTGACTGCCTGGGCTATTTTTTAGAGGTGTGTTAACTTGGGAAATTTATAGAGAATGTTGAAGAACATGATAGTGTTGTATATTGGTTTCCACCTACCATTTGCATTCTTTTAACAGTACCCTCATGTCAGAGAAGTTCTTCCTCGCTGCGACCAGGACTGCTGATCCTAGCACCCTTTGACTGCAGACAGCTCACTACAGATCTTAATCAGATAATTATCTGCAGCTATCCCATGCCTCCAGCCAGCCCTATATAAACCTCCCCTTCCTGTTCCTCCTTGCTCATTTATACTGGTGCTTCCTGGATAGATTAGCTCACCTCACCGTCTTGCTGCAAATTTGTTGTTCCTGCTATCATTACCAGACCCCTGTCTGCTGTTTTGACTACTCCTCTCGCTGCCTGCCCTTCCATTTCCAGCTACTGGAATCCACTCCACAGTTGCCACAAGACTTGACACCGCAAAACAAGTGCTAATGACTTCATTATGAGTTTATTACAATACTTGTTTATTCACTAAGAAAAGTAAATGTGTAAGAGTGTAAAATATAGACATCAACAATGGTATCTAATTTATGAGAATCCAAAATGCCATGACTACTGTACATTATTTCAGTCACTGGCTTATGACAATAATGCTTCTTAGAGCACTTTTGATTTCCAACAGAACTTAATTTTCTTGAGTCAGGGACATCCATAGGTACAGTTAGAGAACATTGAATTTTTTTTTACTAGATATTCCCCTTTCCTATGTTTTCAGAAGCATTGATACTACATTATAAGAGCAAGATGAATCTATACTTTAATCAGAGAACAATATATCTCACTAAACAGTAATGTTAAGGCTAATAAATAATGATTGCAGATGGTAATCAGACTTTTTGCCAGGTCATGCTGCTATAGTACACTATTGCAGACAAGTGATAAAATGTATTATACTGAGCAGACCTTTATTGATTGCATCTTTTGATCCCTGTTTTTAATTAAAATCTGCTGTTTGAGAACTAGGTATTCCACACAATTATACACTATGCATCAGCAAACATCATATCTAATAAACACTACTGTAGTTAGAAGGCATGCAACACTTGGCTTATCAAGTTAATCCCAAGTAAAACACATGTTTTATACTAGTGCCTTTGCAAACTGCTGCCTTCAAATGCAGCAAATGTGCTGGCTTCGGTAACCTATTTTAAGCATGCTATTAGTGATCCGTGATTATAGTTGACACCCTATCATTAGTAAACTTAATTCACATTGGAGGAATACTTTATGTACTGTAAGTGCATTTGAAATAAAATAACTTGTTTTCATGTTCTTTCTTCTGCAGTGTTTTTGCAGAATGAAAAAGCTGTATAATCAAATAAAACCAACATTGATAAAGGAGGTAAAAATCCCCTGTACATGTACCTAAAAGAGTAACATGAGCTAATGATTTAAAAAAAAACAGCCCAGAAAAATGTGCCTGTCAATTTTAATGCCAATCCTTGGAACTGCTCTTATTGCTAGAACTACTGTAAATTAGCAAAATAAATGTCATTAGAGTATTGTAGGGTGTAATACCTTTTGTTAAACCAACCCACAAGATCAGTTTTTCAAAGATCACTATACACACACGTATCATTTATCTTGCTGAGACATCTGAAGAAAAGACTTGTAAGATATGATATACAGATGCCGCCACCAGTATCCGATCACTTGTCTGGTTAAAAACTAAGGCATCTCAAAGTAAATGCCTCAACATTTCTGTGAGATTCCTAATGGCCCATCGGATTAAGACAGCAGGGGTCCCGGCAGTACCATTCAGTTTGAATGCGACTGCAGGGACCTCCCCGCTGTGTTAATCCGATGGGCCATTAGGAATCTCACAGAAATGTTGAGGCATGTTGAGCCATTTACTGCTGCGGCCGAGTTTATTCGAGCATTTGCCCATTCTCGGCCGCAGCAGTAGCCTGGCGCGCGCCGGAGGGTGACGGGCGCGCGCCGAATCAGCGGAAGAGCGACCTCCGATCGGGGCGCTCTCCCTACCGCTGCCGGGTCCGCCGGGTCCCCCGGAACCCCCTGCCGCCGTCCCCCACATCGCGGGACACCAGGGCTCCCTCGGGGAGCCCTGGACGCGCGTGCAGGGGGCGCAGGCTCCCGATGACGCGTGACCGCGCGTCGGTGACGCGCGGCATGCCGAGGGGCGGCCACTAGCAAGCCGGGAAATCTCCCGGCTTGCGGATCTGGCCGTAGTGCGATTAAGTGTGTCGCCAGTGTACAGTGAGATTGCCCCAGATTTTCCAAGGCAAGTGATCTGGCTGCATCTGGAGATAAGGAAAAAGCTGAGGTATTAAACAAATTCTTTGCCTCTGTGTTTACCAGGGAAGAATCAAGTTCAATAGTAGTGCCACAGGAGGAAGCCACAACCTCCATATTAATGAACAATTGGTTAACTGAGGAAGAAGTTCATAAGCGACTTGAAAAAATTAAAGTTAATAAGGCACCTGGCCCCGATGGCATACATCCAAGAGTTCTCAAGGAGTTAACCTCAGTAATAGCAAAACCATTATATTTAATATTCAAGGACTCCATTTCCACAGGCTCAGTACCACAAGATTGGCGTAAAGCAGATGTGGTGCCTATATTTAAAAAGGGAGCTAGATCACAACTGGGAAATGACAGACCTGTAAGCCTGACTTCAATAGTAGGGAAACTACTTGAAGGTTTAATACGGGATAATATTCAGGAATACCTAATGGAAAACAAAATTATTAGTAATAGTCAGCATGGATTTATGAAGGATAGATCTTGCCAAACTAACCTTATTTATTTCTTTGAGGAGGTAAGTAGGAATTTAGACCATGGTAATGCAGTTGATGTGGTCTACTTAGATTTTGCAAAGGCTTTTGAAACGGTTTCACACAAGAGGTTGGTGTACAAAATAAAGAAAGTTGGACTCAGTAATAATATATGCACCTGGATTGAAAATTGGTTAAAGGACAGACAACAGAGGGTTGTCATTAATGGAACTTTTTCAGATAGGGCTAAAGTCGTGAGTGGAGTACCTCAGGGATCAGTACTGGGACCCCTGCTTTTTAACTTGTTTATTAATGACCTTGAGGTTGGGATCGAGAGCAAAGTCTCCATCTTTGCTGATGATACTAAATTGTGTAAGTTAATAGAAGCAGAGCAGGATGTAATTTCTCTTCAGAAGGACTTGGAGAGACTGGAAACGTGGGCAGGTAAATGGCATATGAGGTTTAATACAGATAAATGTAAGGTTATGCATTTGGGATACAAGAATAAAAAGGCGACTTACAAATTCAATGGAGATATATTGGGGGAATCCTTGATGGAGAAGGATTTAGGAGTGCTTGTAGACAGCAGGCTTAGCAATAGTGCCCAATGTCATGCAGTAGCTGCAAAGGCAAACAAGATCTTATCTTGCATCAAACGGGCAATGGATGTAAGGTAAGTAAACATAATGATGCCCCTTTACAAAGCATTAGTAAGACCACACCTTGAATATGGAGTACTGTTTTGGGCACCAATCCTAAGAAAATACATTATGGAACTAGAGAGAGTGCAGAGAAGAGCCACCAAATTAATAAAGGGGATGGACATTCTAACTTATGAGGAGAGGCTAGCTAAATTAGATTTATTTACATTAGAAAAGAGGCGTCTAAAAGGGGATATGATAACTATATACAAATAAATTCAGGGACAATACAAGGAGCTTTCAAAAGAACGATTCATCCCATGGGCAGTACAAAGGACTCGGGGCCATCCCTTAAGGTTGGAGGAAAGGAAATTTCACCAGCAACAAAGGAAATGGTTCTTTACAGTAAGGGCAGTTAAAATGTGGAATTCATTACCCATGGAGACTGTGATGGCAGATACAATAGATTTGTTCAAAAAAAGGTTGGACATCTTTTTAGATGGGAAAGGTATACAGGGATATACCAAATAAGTATACATGGGAAGGATGTTGATCCAGGGATTAATCCGATTGCCAAATCTTGGAGTCTGGAAGGAATTAATTTTTCCCCTTAATGGGTTTTTTTGTTTGCCTTCCTCTGGATCAATAAGTATAGATATAGGATAAAGTATCTGTTGTCTAAATTTAGCATAGGTTGAACTTGATGGATGGAAGTCTTTTTTCAACCTCATCTACTATGTAACTATGTAACTATGTACCTACAGTTTTACTGTAGCTTATACGTTGCTTCTTATTCTTGATTTATTCAAGAGGATACTGTACTTCCAGATATAGCAGACGATATTGAACCTGTTAACGAGTCCATGTTGCAGAAATGTCGCGATGAATGACTCGTGCGTCATTTGTTTCAATAGATCTGCATCCAATCCCACGGTAAACATTGCACAAGTTGTGACGCACTTCATTCGCGTTAACAGGTGCAATAACGTCTGCTACATTTGTACAGTAAGAGATTTTTGTTTGTACAGCTATGTTGGTCCATGTATTACAACTGTATGTTCTGCCTATTTTACAAGCATTGTAGGTGCCAATATTAATAACGAGCAATGTGTGAAAGTGCCCCATTTAAATTATTTTGAGCAATTTTCCCACAGGCAAAGACATCTGCATATAATTATTATTATTATTTTATAGCAAAATCAAAGTTCCAATTGTGTTCCCCTTTTTTTTTTTTCAAATATGGTTATGTTATGGTGGGTGAAAAAGGCAACAAAAAACCTCCACAGTTGACATATAGCCAATAAAGAATATCACTTGTGAGCACATTCACATGTCTTACACAGGTCTGCAACCCTGCCTTTCAACCATTATCACCAAGCATACAGTGCTCCCACTGCAGCAAGGGATTCTGGGAAATGACATGCAAATGAGCACACAATGTGTTACCTTTTGCCTGGAATATCCATTCACATGGAGCCCATTTAAGCTGATGCATCGCCGTTCACTCAGCTTTTAAACACAGCATGGGACTAGCAAAGCAAGTACAAGCCACTCACAGACATGTTTCAACCTTGTGTATATTGGCTTTGCATCTAATTCCAGGCTATGTTTAAAAGCTGTGTTTAAAGCAGCATTCATTGGCTTAAGGGTTTTCCAGGGTTTTCCATGTAATGTGGACTTGAGACAAAAGGTGGCATTTGCATGTCATTTCTCAGAATCCCTTGCTGCAGTGGAAGCACTGTATGCTAGGTGATAATGGCGAAGTGCAGGGTTGCAGACCTGTCTAAGACATGTGAATGTGCTTACAAGTAATATTTTTATATGATATATATGAGATATATATATATATATATATATATATATATATATATATATATATATATATATATATATATATATATATATATATATTGATGCAGTATACCTGGTTGCTATTGTGCAATACTAAAATGCATTTTCCTCAGTATACACCAGTCATGTCCAAATGTAGTTGCTATAGCTATTGTACTGAGCCTTATTATTCATAACCATTGCTGTGCATTTACTGTAGTGTTCAGATGCCTGTCACACAGAAGGCTAATTTGGGAAATGCTGTGAATTTTTTCTGACCTTTACCAAAGCTGTCACAGTTGGGTGCACAACTATATGGTCATTCTCCCATAGATCATTTTAAAAGCTTTATTTTCCATTATGGTGTAGAAGGTATTAAGGCTCACTCGGTATTATCAACTCACTCACAAGGCAGTGAAGGCACACACAGAAAAAACAAGTCGGTGATCAGGTTTCAAAGAGGAAAAGCAGAGCATGCACCTTTAAACCCGGGTCTGAAAGTATATAGCAATGCACATTGCCTTGTAAGTTCAAATAAATAATAAACATTTTAACATGACAGCCTCTGTATTGCTGAGAAATTCTGACTACTGACCATGGAAAAAGAAAAGACACATTTTCAAAGAACTCAATTTTGAATGTGACCTTTGGTAAAAAAAAAAAAATACATTGGTTTGGATTAAAGGAGAGAAATACATAAAATAAAATGTACAATATTAAATGTCCACTGGTAAAAAATAATACAGTATATTCTAGAACTTTGGGGCAGATTCATCAAGTGCCGACAAAGGTTAGAGCACCAGATCCAGCATTAACTCTAACACCAGATCCAGCATACTAAACCAGACTGGCACTTTTTGAATCTGCCCGTTTGTGCCATGTAGAGTATGCTTTCAAAATATCCCATTAATTAATGAAACACATGACTGAAACATGCACCTACCTGTACTCAATTGCACCCTTATTTTGCCACTTTACCACCTACTTTCACTCTTTTTTATAATTCCTAAAGCTAATCTTAAATCCAAACAAGACAGTAGGTTTTATCCAAAGATGCAGATAACTCCTGATGCAATATGATGCCAAGTTGCTTCCCGGTGCTGGAGATTTTGTACCCTTTCCTGTGAATGGAGCTTAACTATTCTCCAGTGCGGTGTGATTGGGTACACAATTGATATACGTGTCGGAGATTAAAACAGCAATCGTTTTCTGCTCCTGTTATACATCTGTAAAAATCCTTATGGCGTAACTCACGTAATGGCTGCTTCAATCATTGTAACTCAGCAGCTACAATGTATCATTATATTACAAAGGTAGCATTATCTATTGTTACAGTTTGCAGCTCAAACTGCTGGGAATTTGGCAACAAATTATCAAAAACAGGAAACTGTTACAAAAATCATGTACTGCTCTGGAGGTGGGCTAAAGCCTGCTATAGAAATCAAAGGATGCTTTAAAGCTCATTAAAAATGGCATTGAGTTTAATTAAAAAAATTAAAAATGCAGTATTATGTAATATTACAAAGCTGATTTCTTTTAAAAAAAATAAGATTCCACGTTTTGCTGCTTTTATGCTTGACTATTAGCAATAAATATTCAATTGCTAATCTGGATGCCGACACACCCAGTCCACTTGGGGTTTAGTAGTACTAGTTCATTTAAGTCTAGGTAAAGACATGAGAATAAATACCAAAGCTGGATTTTCCTTTGTTTATAACTTTAT
Organism: Ascaphus truei; assembly: GCF_040206685.1. NCBI lineage: Eukaryota > Metazoa > Chordata > Amphibia > Anura > Ascaphidae > Ascaphus > Ascaphus truei. Next base: position 18,754 of record NW_027455477.1, read on the forward strand.
TACTGCACTAAAAAGCACAGAGAACAATGACAAATCCATTACAAATAAATGAATGAAAACAATCAAATATATACACTATTTATCACTACGTCATGCATATAAACAACACATCCTAATCAATACGAAGATGCCCAATGGTTCACCAAAGTTCTGTTCTGGTACACTGACTCAAAACTGGATTTTTCCTGTTCTAAAATGATTGGTCTGTTATTGTAGTTTGGCCCACATCCACAGAAGGGTGCTTAGCTTTAACACAACTCAGCTCCCATTCACATGAATGGGAGATATCACAAGGAACAGGGTATATGTGATGCTCTGAAATTGTGACCAGTCCCTTAAATGGAATATCCAAATACATAAGTCCACAATGGGTTAATCCAAAAAGCGATGGAGTGCCCCCAATGAAGTTGATTGTGAACTGGTGGGGATAAGTGTGCTGGTGGAGTCGGCTTGACATCCACAACCATGAACACATAGTGATACCCAACCAGTATAATAATAAAGGGACAATGTCCGTGATAGACAGGAATAAAATAAGTCACTGCGGCACTATACCTGTACTATCCGAGGGGCACTCTTGTCATCAGCGGCGTGCAATCCATCCGTTGTAAGCACTTGAAGATAGAAAGCGTAGATAGAGCACAGCCAGGGATGTCCTTTATATTCCGTCCAGGAAAAAGAGAGAAAACCAGGCCACTCCAGGAGTAACAAAAAAGAGTTAATTTATTGCATGCTGGACATACAGCAAAAATGGACCAAGTAAACGCACCTACGCATTTCGTACACGAGGTACTTTAACAAGGTGACAAAGGTGTAAAATAGCTGCCTCTTTATACCCACCGTAACTGCCTCTAAACAAATGGGGGGCTGCGTCATAGACCCGCATCACGCAGAGTCAAAGCGACATGACACGTAGTCACTGGCATCTGCGCAGAATCGCGGAGATAGGGCACGCGCAGCCATAGGTTGGGCAATCCCGGTAAGGTACCAGATTTTCCTTACACTAAGCGCCATAGCCTGCGGAATGACGTCATCAGCGCGCATCACGTAGCGTGGGCGCGCTGACGTCACGTCGCTTCCACTAGCATGGCGGAACATGTGATGCATACTTTTTTTTTAAAACAAATCTTTATTTAAACAAAACAATACTGTTTAAAACAGAAAACGGACTAATTTTAAAAAACACAAATAACGTGTTGCATAAATAGTAGCAGCCTAGGCAACAGTGTATTGTATCAGTAATAATGATATGGAATTAATAATGAATAATGAATAAACAACTAATGATCTTAACACTTGATAAGGAATTATAGTACTAAATACATCAGAGGGTAACAATTGATGATCATAACTTTCGTCATACCATGTACTTAAGAAATGTGTACTTCTAAAGATACATATCAACACAGTATCCATACATAGGGAAAAATTAAAACACCTTGTTTATCAAGGAGGACATGAATAGTGTATATCAGACAATTAATAGTGTTAACCTACATATATCCAAATGTTAAGATATTGAGAAAAACATTCATGGCATGTATATAACATTAAATGTAAATGATTACGCTATCTAAAAAATAACACTATATGGAAAAGAGTAGTTAATTGATAAAGAATTTGATGTTGTACGTGAGGACCACCTACTGACAGAATAAGTCATGAACATTGATTGGGAATGCATACATAATAATTTTATGACGTATGAAATAAAGTACTAATATAATTATAATAAAGTTAATAATCTAAGTGTTTCTTAGTTATGAACAATTATCTAATAAAAAAAAGAAATCATAAAAAGTGACTTAAATCCCAATCAATGTTCATGTCAAGGGGTATTCTTGTTCTCAGGGTGAAAATCCAAAAAGACTCTCGTCTATCTAATTGTTTAATCCTGTCCCCACCTCTTATAGGCACGGGAACATGTTCTATGCCCTGAAAGGTGAATGAGTTGCTATTACCATGTGGACAACTAGAAAAGTGTTTTGAAACGGGGGGATTTTGATCCCCGTTGTTTACGTGTAAATTCATGTAATACCTTCTTGAGGTATTTGCTCAAAACATCCAGGGGGAGCATGTGGGGAGATAAGAGAACAATATATACATATAAGTGCAGACGTTATGTATTGTGTGGATATATAAGCAATGTCTTGGCTCGTATAGCTGATCTACTCACAGGAGCAAGGTAATATTCAAAGCAGTTGGCAAGTTGGGTTGCCACCCTTGAAGATATCTGTGAGCTGTACCCCCCAAGCGATTCTCCGTCGGCAGTGTGTGTATAGAGAGAGGGAGAGAACTACATAGTGCGATCAATATGAAAATTTATGTATGAAAAACACAATCTAGGCTAATTAATCAAGCCGTTTTTTAATTGAAAAAAGATGTATAAATAGCCACCAATAGAACACAGACCACAATCCTGACGAAGCCGAGAAACAGTTTGGTAGCTGAGGCGAAACGCGTAGAGTTTACCAGTGGACCAATTTTGGTCTTGGAGACGATCCGTAGAACCAGCTCTGAATGCAGTGACGTCACATCTTGCAGACGGGCGCGCAGAAGGAAGCTCCGGTCCAGGACGCAGAGCTGTGGAAGCCAGCAGACTGACCTGTAGGAGGCGGTGAGCTGTTTCGGGACATCCTCCATTCACATAATGTGATACATGCTTTTAATCTTTGTGTAAATTGTAAGTGCGCATTTTTATTGTGTTTTTCATACATAAATTTTCATATTGATCGCACTATGTAGTTCTCTCCCTCTCTCTATACACACACTGCCGACGGAGAATCGCTAGGGGGGTACAGCTCACAGATATCTTCAAGGGTGGCAACCCAACTTGCCAACTGCTTTGAATATTACCTTGCTCCTGTGAGTAGATCAGCTATACGAGCCAAGACATTGCTTATATATCCACACAATACATAACGTCTGCACTTATATGTATATATTGTTCTCTTATCTCCCCACATGCTCCCCCTGGATGTTTTGAGCAATTACTTAACCCTTGGAACCCGTGACACAGGTCCCACCAGTGAGGTTTGAGCAAGGGGTTGGATTATCAATCCCATTTGTATCACTTTTCATTTACTATATACTGATTTCATCCACTTAGTAGCGCCTGTCTTTCACCTTTTTCCTCACAATACCTTCTTGAGGCCCAGCAGCTGTCACCCTCCCGCCATGTTCAGAGGGACACCTCGGCGCGCGACAGGTATCTGTCGCGGCCGAGACCGGGTAAATGTTAGAATTAACTCGGCCGCGACAGTAAAAGTCAGTTTATTAGGGCGCGTCGGAATTGCTAAAGTGAACATGACTTTCTACTTCAAGCAGAAGATGGAAGCAAAATGTATCTGTAAAGCACTACATAAAACTAGAAACGTTATACAACAACATTATTATAAAAAAATTTTTTTGTGATGGATCAATAAATAATTTTTACTTTCAACTGGCCTAGCTCCCTTGGTTGTGCGCTGTTCCTTTTCTCCTTGGATTCTTCTACAAGCAGCTGGCACACCCCATCTGAATAGCTCTACGATTGGGTAAGACAGTCACTAAGGACATTCAAATCTAAACTCAATGAGTACATTGTGTTATGGTTATAATTAAAGCAACTGCCATTCCCCTCCAATGAGGTTGCAGCATAGTGGGACACCATTTGTTGCTGTCACTTTCAGGAGGGTTTATGGAGGGTTTATTGTTATAAGACTTTAGATACCAGACATCTCACTGATTTTGTCTTACACCCACTCCATGCATGAGTGTTATTTTATTACAATCTTCACTGTGATTATTGAATACGGAGACCGGAACTATTTGAGCACCCATTCTCTCTCTCTCTCTCTTATGCTATATCTTCTATAGAGTGGCCTATTAAGCTTAAAATCAATCATGGTGCCTGAAGCACATGGACTTGCCTGCGGTCACAAGGAGGACAGACACTGGAATTCGAACCGATTTCAGCCGCTTCAAAGGCAGTGACATTAGCACTAGACTACTCCACCAGCCTACTTACATACAGTACATGTATACACACATACTGAACAGTACATCAAATTATAGACCAAATATTCAATTTGGAACAAGACACACTATATAATGCCCTTAGAGATCTTACATATGGAATAAGACCTAGAGAAATACAATGTACAATCCTGAAATATGACCCATGGCTTTAAGGGTCAGTACAGCTCGGCAATGATATTATGTAAAACCATACACCAGTGGTCTTATATCAAAGGTTCTGTAAGAATATGTATGTCATAATGATGCTTGGTATATTCCCTCACTTTTAATACTTTCAAGGGTGAAAAAAATGACCCTGGAGATTTTTGTAGACAATAATTTCTGAAGTTTAACAATAGACAGAAAAAAAAATGAATAGAAAAGACATGTAATTAGCAATGCCACATATTATGGTTCACTGGTAACTTTTGTCCGACTTGTTCTTCTTCTGCTTTGATGATTTCACAAGAACATGAAACATCCAATTATCCAATAATTTTTTACACTGTCTAGGTAGCAGCAAGAATAGGTTAAAGGTGAGCAGATTTCAGATAGCAGAACTAAAATGCCTTCATTTTCTCTACTATCTTCCTGTTTAATTACTGGAACAATTGTTTGAACATTTTAATGCATTAATTTAGCATGGGAATATTTGTGGAACTAGAAATTCACTTGACTAATGTTACAGATGAAAGCTAGGTTTTTAATCAAAATTCAAACATAAAAGGACACTGAGTTGTATTTTGTGACTTAAAGTTGCCTCCCATTGTAAGCAATTATAAGGGAAGAACTCACAGATATCACGAAAGAGCAAGACAAAACGTATACCTTCAATTCACACAAATTGAATATCCACAGGAACATCTGAACACACTACAGTCAGCAGAATAAAAGAGAAAAGAGGGACTGCACATTATAAATACAGACTTACTGTCTTGGCATCTTGGTTCTCTTGTAAGAAATCACTTAACACATTTTTACTGTGAAAAATCAATTCACCTTCACTGTGAAGGAATCAGGCAAACATCCCAGAAAAAAAAACAGGTTTCATGCCCACATGGTCTTTTATCAGGTAACTTGTCTGAAACGTTGTTTTTGTGGTATGTTAGCCGCAGGTAACAAAGCGCAAGCTTCGCAGCTTATGTAAAGGAAAACACAGGAAAATTATACTGCACTATGCACTATGTTCAGGCACAATGAATCAGTATGGAGATAAAGGGATCATACAATCATGGAATTAATCAAGCGTTTAGAAAAAACGCTCAAAAGGAGCGGCTAAGTAAAGACACTGACTGTAAACAATGATACCGATTTTGAATCAGGGAAAAAGGTTCAATTCCCGGTATCAACTCGTTGTGACCGTAGGCAAATCCCTTAATCTCCCTGTGCCTCAGGCACCAAAAACAATGATTGTAAACTCATATGAGCAGACTTGTGCATGTAAAATTCCTTTGTGCTTTGTATCACTCACTACAGATGCAGCAGCCATTATTTTAACAAATATCGCTGAGTATACCTCGGAATACCCACGTCATGGCGCGGGATTTCTTCCAACCGTACCGCCTTAAGACGTGAGTGTAGGCGAGTGCATAAGATGGCATTATAGTGTTGTGGCTTTTAAACACCTGAAATCGATACAGTAGCACAATAACACAGTACACAATCCATGAAATTCAAACAAGGCAAATGCGATAAACACGTGTGCCTGGGGCGATTTGCCGCGTTCATGGTGCGTGGAGTACAGCAGCGTACATGAAAACAGCGCCGGGATTTCTTAAAATAATGGCCGCTGCATCTGTATACTGTAATTGTGAAGTGCTTTGAGTTCCATTGGGAGAAAAGCACCATAAGAGATAAAGATATTGTTATCATCATCAAGCCATGTTCTATGGGGATTGCGACGGTCATAATGTGCATATCAGGGGGGACTCCATTTTGATTGCTATATAACCATTTCTCTATAACCATTACAGTATGTACTAACATTTTAGATTTCAGGAACTAACTAAATGCCTAATGTCATACGTAATTGTCTTCTCAAGTCAGATGTGAGAAAGTGACCTCTCACCCACTTAATGCCAAATTGAACTCTGTTTGTTCAGACTTATTTAGGCCTGTAGAAACAGGAACTGTCAGGAGTGTTCTCACGCAGCGACGTTAGAGAATAGGATACTTTCAGACGGCTTCTCCGATATGTAGAATGAAGTAAAAAAAAAAACACAAATAGTGTAACAACATTTATATATAAAAGAGGTAGAATCACACTAAACAGGAGTTAGTGCTTTTAGACCACACTCTGGGTCAGAGAGAACAGAACGCTGGACCTCATGCAGGACGCCAACTTTCTGGGATGTTTGAGAGTTCAATAGATATCTGGGGCTCCAAAAATATTCCAGCAGCAAAAAAAAAAAGAGACTGTAGCGTTCTCCTTGAAAATTGAGATACTATGTAGCAAATATATGAATAGGATCAGGCCCATAAATACTTATGTGGAGTATACTTGCAGGGGTATCCAGAAGTAGAGAATAAGATAACGCTTACCTGGCCCCACTCATAAGAGCGTGCAGCATCCTGGAAATATAAATGGCGTAGATTTTTCTTATATGTCCTTTAAATACTAGATACTGTAAACACCCCCCAAAACATCCATATGTTTCCTCCAATAAGGTAAATGACTATAGCCACACAAAGTCAGATGTACCTTAATCTTCTTGAATTCTGGGCCTGATCGTTATCCTCTGGCGTGCCGTCTGCGAGGGTAAAGTAGCGCAAAAACTAAGAAACTGCAACACATCCATCAAAATGAAGGAGGATGGCTTGGATACAAAAAACTGTTTTATTGAATCCTTGGCAAATAGACCGACATATTTTGCGCATACGGCGCTCCCTCGAGAAAGCGCCGCAAGCACGAAACATGGCGGTCTATTTGCCAAGCATCCAATAAAATAGTTTTTTGTATCCAAGTCACCCGCCTTCATTGTGGTGGATGCGTTGCAGTTTCTTCGTTTTTTCTGGGATGTTTGCCTGATTCCTTCACAGTGAAGGTGAATTGATTTTTCACAGCCAAATGTGTTAAGTGATTTCTTACAAGAGAACCAAGATGCCAAGACACAGAGTCTGTATTTATAGTGTGCTGTCCCCCTCTTTTTTTCTTCTCATGTATAGGCAACATAAACACTGGGCAATGATTCAATTTAATACTGTAGGTTTATTTTTAATAATTAACGTCCTTTAAAAAGTTATTTAAATATTTTTCATTTAAAAATATGTTTAAATATTGAGAATAAGTGGTTGATTTACTCCTTGGACTGTATGTGCTGCCATTTGTTTTCGTTGCTGCCCATTAAGTACTGTAGTCTTCTACTCTCCAAGATTGTCCTATCACAGGGAGCGGGAGGAGGATCAGGGGGAGTGAAAACTACTTTGGAACTCCACTTTGATAACTATAGCTTTAGAAAACATGTCATATTGTACATTTCTCTATTTAGTTGACTCAGGTTTTTTCTTTGCTAAATCTTGATTTTTTTTAAGCATTGATCTCCCACCCCCGAGAGTTATTTTTGATGCCCAATTTCTCAAACAAGCATTTCAACACTGCAACTCAAAAAAAAAAAAAATTACGCTGCCCTCACTATTTGCACTTACCCTCTTAAGGATACAGTCCTGCCTAGGACAAAGGTAAATTAAAAACATGTTGTATAAGTTAAATGCTGCTAAATGAGATATTGAAAAAATTGAACATGTATAAGTATTTTAGAAAATGTCGTTTTACGTTTCCATTGGAAACACTTGGTTTGGAGGATTTTTACTGGTGCAGCATTGATCCCGTTACACCTCTTTCCCCTTCAACATCCCCATAAACAACAATAAAGACCACACCCTACTTAAGTGAAAAGGCCACACCATTTACTACGATTTTGTTAACATTGAAAAATGCCACCATCAATCACATGGTCCCTGCCAACTTTACCAGCAAACATTACATCACAACACCAAACCAAGTCTCACCAGCCATCCCTTCCACCAGCTCGGTGAGCACATTCCTATTTTAACTTTAACAGTTGACCATACCTTTTGTGGGACTTTGCACATGGGGTATCACGCTTTTACAAACCAAACAGTCCCTTCCAAATAAAACCCGCCACTTAGGGATTCCCTCTCTCCCCTCATTGGCAAGGACCACAGCCTTGCTGTGAAAAAAAAAAATTCTATTCACTTCTAACTAGATTTTTCTATATTTTTTTTCTTCCCCAAAACTTGAACCAGGTAAGTTGTTAACTTTGCTTTATCTTTTGTTTGTAAAGTAAATATGGTGCCATTATTTGTTGTGTAAAAAAGGTGAATAACAGGCGCTACTTAGTGAAATAAAGTGAATAAATTATAATATAAGGTGATTCTGATGAAATTAATGACCAAACCCCTTGCTCAAACCTCACTGGTGGGACCTGTTTCACGGGTTCCAAGGATTAAGGATTATCTCAAAACATCCAGGGGGAGCATGTGGGGGGATAAGAGAATAAAATATATATAAGTGCAGACGTTATGAAATATGTGGGTATACAGGCAATGTCTTGGCTCGTATAGCTGATCTACTCACAGGAGCAAAGATAAAATCAAAGCAGTTGGCAAATTGGGTTGCCACCCTTGATGATGTCTGTGAGCTGAACCCCCTAGTGATTCTCCGTCGGCAATGTGTAAATATAGAGAGAGGGAAAGAACTACATAGTGCGATCAGTATGAAAACTTTATGCCGGGGATGGGAGGCGCTGGTGGCCGTCCCCGAGGGGGGAGGCTGGGGGTGCTGTCCCTTTGGCCACCCGTGTCAGCGGAGCGGACGGCGCGTCCATGCGGCTCCATGGAAGGGGGGACGTCACGTGGCCTGCGGTGGAGACTCCCGTGGCGACCTCAGCTGTCAGGTCTGTTGTCCTCCCATCTTCTTGAGGGCTCGTGGTCCGTGGGCCGAGAACCTTGGGGGCCTGCTGTTTCTCTCGGGTGGCCGCTTTGCTTCTTGTCCCCCCCCCCCATGCCCCCCCCCATGCCCCCCCGCGCTGCACCGGGCCATCCCACCAGCCCCCGCAGCATCGGGGGCACCCGCAGCCATCATCCCCCTCCACCGCAGCACCACCCCCACCGGCACGTCCCCCCCCCCCCTGCAGCCACATGCCTCACCAATTATCCCCAAGGTAAGGCTGATTTATGTATATGTGTGTGTGTGTAGTGTGAGCAGTGTGTGTGCAGTGTGAGCAATGAGCAGTGTGTCAGTGTGAGCAATGAGCAGTGTGTGTGCAGTGTGAGCAAAGAGCAGTGTGCAGTGTGAGCAATGAGCAGTGTGTGTCAGTGTGAGCAATGAGCAATGTGTCAGTGTGTGCAGTGTGTGCAATGAGCAGTGTGTGTGCAGTGTGCAGTGTGTGTGCAGTGTGCAGTGTGTGTGCAGTGTGAGCAATGAGCAGTGTGTGTGCAGTGAGTGTGTGCAGTGTGTGCAGTGTGCAGTGTGTGCAGTGTGAGAAATGAGCAGTGTGTGTGCAGTGAGTGTGTGCAGTGTGCAGTGTGTGTGCAGTGTGTGTGCAGTGTGAGCAATGAGCAGTGTGTCAGTGTGTGCAGTGTGTGTCAGTGTGAGCAGTGTGTGTGCAGTGTGAGCAATGAGCAGTGTGTTAGTGTGTGCAGTGTGTGCAATGAGCAGTGTGTGTGCAGTGTGCAGTGTGCAGTGTGTGTGCAGTGTGAGCAATGAGCAGTGTGTGTGCAGTGAGTGTGTGCAGTGTGCAGTGTGAGCAATGAGCAGTGTGTCAGTGTGAGCAATGAGCAGTGTGTGTGCAGTGTGTGTGCAGTGTGAGCAATGAGCAGTGTGTCAGTGTGTGCAGTGTGAGCAATGAGCAGTGTGTGTCAGTGTGAGCAGTGTGTGTGCAGTGTGAGCAATGAGCAGTGTGTCAGTGTGTGCAGTGTGTGCAATGAGCAGTGTGTGTGCAGTGTGCAGTGTGAGCAATGAGCAGTGTGTGTGCAGTGATTGTGTGCAGTGTGTGTGCAGTGTGCAGTGTGTGTGCAGTGTGAGCAATGAGCAGTGTGTGTGCAGTGTGTGCAGTGTGTGCAGTGTGCAGTTTTTTTTTTTAAAACGGGAGCCACGGGAAAACCGCGTTATAACCGAATCGCGGTATAGCGAGGCGCGTTATAACGGGGTTTAGCTGTATTTCATAACGTCTGCACTTATATATATTTTATTCTCTTATCCCCCCACATGCTCCCCCTGGATGTTTTGAGATTAGCCATTATTTGTTGAACAGATAAAGATAAGTACAGCTTAACCCCGTTATAACGCGATCCGTTACAGCGCGAATCCGCTTATAACGCGTTGCAAGCGTGGCTCCCAATTTTTTTATATATGAATACTTTACAACACAATTATTGCTATTTTAAATACTTTATTGTACAATGCATACCATTTTACATTATTTCTAGCGCAATCCGCTTATAGCGCGATGTGAGTATTTGGACCCCAAGCACAGCGTTATAAGGGGGTTAAACTGTAGCTACAGTAATATGCTGGAAACCATTGTTCCCAACAAGATGCAATACATATCATTTTTTCACAAGATACAAATAAGTAGAACTGTTTCTTTAAGATTGATTGAATCTCTAAGGACCCCTTTTACAGTGTTAGGGTGTTTAAGAAAAAAAAATTGAAATCCACTATACAGTATACAGAACTGCCCATTTCACTTTGCTCTATGACCTAATGCACTTACAGATGTAACCAACATGATTGCACCTGCCGTTATGCCCCCTCAGTTGAAATAGTGAGGTACAGTATCCTGACCCTGCAGCTGATTCAAAACAGTGGTCACTTCTCTGCTGATGTGAAGTGTATCACCCTCTGCAATGCACCACTGGGATCAATAGCATTGACTAATTCTGTACATGTACTATCTCAATTAGTTTTCCAACAAACAACTTGTGTAAAGTATTTTTGATAGTCTCTTCTTACCCTAAAGTACAAACATCTCCACTGATAAACCATTATCATACAGATGCAGCGGCCATTATTCGAACACTGCACGCGTTGTATACCATGGAATACCCATGTCATGCAGCGTGATTTCTTCCAACCGTACCGCCTTAAGACGCGAGTGCTGAAAATGGTATTTTAGTGTTCTGGTTTTTAAACACCTGATTTTTTTCATTGCAACCAAAGAAGCAGAATCCATGAAATTCAAACAATTCAAACAAAGCAACCGCGGTAAACACAGGTGCCTGGGACGATTGGCCATTTTAATGCCGCGTGGAGTACAGCAGCGCACACGAAAACGGCTCCGTGATTTGTTCGAATAACGGCCGCTGCATCTGTATGAATAGCGGGTTATTTACAAAAGCCCGGCTGGAAATCCGATTCAAATTTAAAGCAACTGAATTGCACTAGATTTTATCAATGGAAAAAATACCATTTATTTCCTGTAAATGGAATTCCTTTTGTTTGATAAAAAATGGTGCTGTTTCTTGCACTGGAGTTGCAGCTGAGAGTATTTAGTAAATAGACGCCAGAATCATATTTCACCTAGCAAAGGTATTTTAATTTGGAAGGAAAGTGGGTCTCCTTCCTCTGGATTTCCAAGTGTTCTCTGTCCCTGTGAGGAAATAGTACAAGTTGCTACAGTAAGTAGATTTAATTCATCAACACCCTGCACCTCCTAAAATATACAAATAGAATACATGCTGTTCGTTATACTGGCCATGGTAGGTTGTGAAGTATTGTAGGCAGTGCCAATATTGCACTTGAATACTGTGGAGAGTCTGTGATATTCTGATTTATACAGTGTTTTGTTGTGTTATCACTGCAGCCAATGGCTGTTAAAAATCATTCGGCCAATAAGCTTTTTATTTGTAACAAGAATGTATTCCAATATGACTGATGTTGTCTGAAAATCCACAAATACCAGATTTTTAAAGCATGTGTCTTTGTAATCTGTGGTCTAATACAATATTTCTAATTAGACATACAGTACAGTACATACATTTAGCAAGCTCAAAACCCAGCCCCACAGTATTATATACTTATATATTTAAGGTTGCCAATTGGCGTGCTACTGGAAAAGTGACCTCAAATATACAACAGTAAACAAAGAAGCCTCAATGCACATCCAACGTCGCAAATTATTTGATTAGTTTCTATATGTTTTTTCTTCTCCTATGTATTGGGTCATTTAGTTGGATCTTTTGGCCACAACATGTTATGCTGCAACCACATCAATCTAGGTCCTTTCATCATGTTCCTCCACTGTATAGAGAGAAGAGGAAACAAAACAACGATGTAAATAGCACGGGATGAGTGACATGTATGCGTGCCTGAGGGGTTAAAAATTTGAAGCACTATGGGGCAGATTCAAAGAGCACCATTAGTAACATAAGGAGATGTGCACTTAATTAACACCTCGTGAAGTGCCCACTAACGCAGCATTAAGGCCTATCTTAATGCTAAGATAGCCTGCAAAAGTGTTGTGAAACACCTGTATGTATATCCACAGCAGGTCGTTCGAGTTAACGCAGGCCATAATACTGGGTTAGTTTAGACTATACCTGGTGTTAGGTGCTACCAGCACAATTTATTGTTTTCAATGGCACATTATTTTTTGTTAATACAGTTTTCTGCTACATGAAAATGTTGATCTATAGTATATATATATATGAGTGGAGTTCCAGTCATCAAGTCGGAGCATGAGTATACAATCACATAACACGCCTTAACTATTTCTTTGTTTGTGAGTTTTAATTTGTGAATTTTGGATATTATTACATTTGTTTTTAGCAGTAAGGCACTAGGATTGGGCGCTTTTTTCTTTTTCTTCATATATACATATACATGTATATATATATATACGTGTGTGTGTGTGTGTGTGTGTGTGTGTGTGTGTGTGTGTGTGTGTGTGTGTGTGTGTGTGTGTGTGTGTGTGTGTGTGTGTGTGTGTGTGTGTGTGTGTGTGTGTGTGTGTAGATGTAGATGTAGATAAAAAAATAAAAGAGCACACAGGACCCAACCTCATATTCTAGACAGTTTTAAATCCAAATTGTGATAAAAATGTAATTAAAACTGTCGGTTGAATAAAAGCTGGGTGATTTTCCCTGAAGGAGCAGCACAGTATACTCACCGGGATTTTCTTTTAAACACTTCAGAGACTGGACATTGATTCATCATACAAACCCTTGTATGTTATTTACATACATACATACATAAAATATAGAGGTATCTGTACCGTATTAGCCGAGCTTAATAATCAAAAACAAATAGTCAATTCCATTCATGGGCTAACAAAATGCTTTTATTTGTGTGAGCTTTCGAGATACAGTTATCTCTTCTTCGGGCGATGATACAATTGTAACATCGCCCAAAGAAGAGATCACTGTATCTCAAAAGCTCACACAAATAAAAGCATATACTGTAGTTATCCACAGAACGGTATTGACTATTTGATTTCAAGATATATATATATATATAAAAAAAAAAAATATATATATATATATATATATATACTGTGTATATATATACACACACACACACGCGCGCGCGCATTTACCATAAAAAAGGCTTAAATTATCTAGAGAAAATAACATAAAACTACTGTACATTTTCCATTAAAAAAATCCTTAGACATATTTTCTCATAGCAAACTACTTTTTACTTTTTACACTACCTAAAAGCCTTATACAAGAACAATTAATTATTCAGCAAAAATACTGTAAATGGCAAGTTCATATAGGTAATATAATTTCTAGCAAAAAAGCAGCAGGGTTTCTAAAACAAATAATCAAACTAGACTTGTACTAACAAGGACCTAAATTTGATCATAAATACTTGCAGTACCTGAAAAGATCAGAACTAAGAAAATTAATTTCTCTCACATTGCTAGTACAATGATTTAAAGATCCTATTAAAATAATTTCCCTGTAGAGAAAAAAAGGTATGCCAAAAAGATGGAAAGTAATTTATCCAAATAATTATATGGCAGCAGATAGTGGATTATGAAGGCACCAATTAAAACAGATTTATTCTTTATCTTAACTCACATACTAAAAAAAAAAATCTCAGCTGCTATCCAACAGCATTATAGCATATAATATAATCAGAGCTTGTGATGGGGTGTGGGGGTGGGGGGGGGGGTACTAAGCTATCTAATAAAGGTTAAGCCTTCTGGTTACCCCTGATCCCGTGGGGTCCCTGGTACCTCCATAAGCCAGGGACCAGGGATAATACAATACATGCTAGAAAATAAAATGTTCCTGTTTTTTCCTATTTCATGTTCAATTAAACCTATAACTGTGAAATTTTGTATGTCAGTTTTAGGGGGGATATTTGGGTGGAAATGCAATTATTTTGTTTGCAGGAGTTTGGGGGCCAAGGTTTTCTCCCCGGCAAGCAGGCAGGATTTGCCAGTACGCGTGGTGAAATACACCGGAGCTTCCCATTGTTCCCCAGACTCCTGGATTTCGAGCCCAAATATCCCCAAGTTATTTCCCTTATAAGTATAGGGTCCCCCAAAGTATATTTTGTAATAAAATAAACTTTATTGTGTTTGTACATTTACTATAAGGCTCTATGTAGTCGGACAGGGCATATGTTTAAGGTGCCAGCAAGTCTGCATAGAGTCCGTAGATGAAAAAGGAGACGGGATGTTGAGAGGTGTCGGGGTGCTAAGTGGATGGGGCTTTGTGGAGTACTGGGTCCAGTTAACAGAGACCCCCGGCTGGGAGGACCCTCTAGTTTGCCAGATTCAGTCGAGCCTGCCCAGTAGATGACAATGGGTTGACTGAGGGAAGTGGCAGAAAATCGGCGCATTTCACATTTGTCTATTTTATTTCTCGTCCATGGGGCATCCTGAGATGGCTTGGAATGCCCCCCTCCTCTGATATCATCCAAAGAATTAGCCTCTATTTCTATTGGCTGGTGGGGAGGAATTCCCACGCTCTGATAGGTTGCTCCTCCTACCACTAAGCTGAACTTAGAACAGCCAACTCTTGTAGAC
Source organism: Ascaphus truei (assembly GCF_040206685.1). Taxonomy (NCBI): domain Eukaryota; kingdom Metazoa; phylum Chordata; class Amphibia; order Anura; family Ascaphidae; genus Ascaphus; species Ascaphus truei. Next base: position 33,756 of record NW_027455477.1, read on the forward strand.
TATTGCCCAGGATTGTCCCAGGTGAAGGAAGAGCATACTGAAAGCATTTTAGCACTATGAAGCCCTAGAATGACAACAGGAGGCAAAAAAGCAGATGCAATATAAACAATGTGTCCAATAAACAATCTACTGTAGGGCCATCTATTTTTTTTGGAAAGATATGACCGAACTGTGAAAGAATTTGTGATCCCAGAACAGCCCCATTGGTCATCTTCAGACCACAGATGACAATCATGGAAGACTACCATGGAGTGTAGGCAATACCATAAACAGAACTATTTAAACAGTCAATATTAACAAGTGTAGTCAGATGACTAAAGAAGATAAACTGTAGTGGTATTTCACAAAAGGGGAAGTAGGGTAAAGCTGGTAACTACAGCTCAATGAGCCTGACATTTAAGTAGTGAGAGCATTCATGAAAACACTGTTAAATGAAAGAATTGTTGAATAGCTATAATACAGAAAGTTACAAGATCCCAGACAGCATGAACTTAATCAGCCATGTTGACTGCCAATGAACGAAAACAAAAAGCCAAAAAGGCAGTCTTTTTTTACACTGAGCCACAGAAATCCGCAAACCAAAATAAAACCAGGTGAGGCGGATCCAAATCTGCCCCCCCAAAAAAAATTGTCCATCTCTGCTTACAGTACACTAAATGTATAATATTTCTTATTGTCCTATGGACTAAACATCTTCACTGTTTCAAGCCATACTAACATACTATATACCATTAATGATTTAAGGAGAGAAATAGATTTTTTTTACTTAAATTTTTTTACTTATTATTATTATTATTACTTAAAAAAAAATCTCTTTATTTATGAGTTTTTACATCATATACTGTATGACATTAAAACATTATTTCAGGGATCAATGCACTTTTAATTCATGTTCAAAAAAATATTCTTTATACTTAGCTCACCATATTTCCCAGAAGGACATGAAGGAAAAGAGAGCGATTATGAAAATAAAGATTTCTAAAAAGGTTTGTGAGCTATATTACTGTAGAAAATCTCCTCAGGAAACACTTATTGACCTCAAAACGTACAACTTGGACGAGAGCAGGGAGAAGGGGGGTATGATTGAAATGTTCAAATATAGATGTAGCTCAACTTATTGCTTCCGACACAGCGTAACCCAGACCGCAACAACAGGAGGATTATTGCTGCATGGGGTTCGATCTGGAAACATGTAACCCCTCCTCCCCCGCAGTGATGCTATAGTAGCACTATCTCCATAGCGGC
>NW_027455478.1:0-36241 GCF_040206685.1 Ascaphus truei
CACTGCCCAGGGAGTAACCTGACTGGGGGCACGGAAATCTCATTTAGTGCATATGTTGCGGCACTGCATTGATTGACCGGTCAATCTGCACTGCTGCCTGTCACAGTGACATCCTGATCGGGCACTGTGATCAGCTATAGCACTGACCCAGGTGAGATAGTTCAGCACTTTACAAGGAGGGAACAGATGTTGTGGGTGACAGATGCTGGAGGTAGGCCAAGACTGTTGGCCAGAGTAACGTGGAGACTTACTGCACTCTGCATGCCCATCCTCTCCCTGACATCAGGGGAAGGAAGTGGCCCTGGGGTGTGTGTAGGTATGCCAGATGTCAGTGTATGCATAAGTAAGTATGCCTGTGTAGTGGGAGGTGTAGGGGCGTTAAGCTGGAGGACTTAAAACAGGCACAAAAGCACATAGATACCTCTGATTATACCGCACCAAATGCTGATAATATCATGCTGTAGCTGCACTTTACAGAAGATGATGCAGATGTCATCATTGGTTGGTGGGTTCATTAAATCAATCCATCATATCATAACCACACTGTGCATATGATGTACTGAATCAGTAACACCAGGAAGACATCTCCATGTTAGGAGTAGAGTTGAAGTTAACAGAATATGTCCAGCACTGTGGTGTGTAGCCCATAAATAATAATTGTGCACATTACCAGAACAACATACTGTCAACTGCAAGATCATTTTGCTGCTTGTAGCGTATGCTCATCCTGTACAGTGTTGTAGTAGATCCGTCTCTTCAGTGTTCACTGCAACAAAAGTAAGACATTGCATTAATATTACAGACGTTTGGGGGCTGAAATCTCACTTCGCTGCGGACAATTTCCCTTTGCATAAGATTCTTGTGATTATGTCAATGATGATCAATAACTGCATCATAACACAGCCGCTCTATACAGAAGATGTACTTGCTCTCATTGGTCATTGAGGTAATACGTCACACAATGTACAGATATAGCAAGGATTATTTCTCCCACTTGTGCATTATGGCATTATGATGGGAAATGTTGTGAGATTCTGCATTATCAGCATCACTGAATCTTTTGGAAATTAAGTGATATTCTATGTTTTAATGCAATATTATGGGTGATCAGCCGGTAAAATAATAATAGCTTGCTGTATCTGTAGCCATGCTCTACCCATGATGTGCTGAACCAATGACTGCAGAGAGATTCAGAGTGCTAAACATGACTGGAACGCATCTCTGAATAATGGGCAGCAAAGCAGTGCAGAATAGGAGGTGAAAGTATTTAAAATGGAAGATCCTTAGCAGCTGTGTGGAGAGTAGACAGTACAGACTGACCAAGTAAATGGTAAAAGGAGTAACTTCAACATTACTTGGCTTTGTTCTCCACATTGAAGCTTTCCTCCTCTTTAAATCACTAATACTGATGCCATGTGTAACCTGTACTGAGAGTTATATAATCTACTGGCCTAGATGAAACCATATGATGCAAACAGGATCCATCCCACTCCAGATTCATAGAATTGAACCACCTCAACCTTTCATAACAATCACATAGAACTGCAGCTGTGCGCTACTGCACATGTTCTTGTTATGAATGGTAGTAGATGTGGTCCTTGGGTCTTTACTTCATACTGTAGCCACACTCTACTCATGATGTATTGAATCAACGAAAACTTGCATGGTTCAGATCACAGGAAGGGGTAGAGTAGAGATGAAAATATTCAATGTGAAACCCGTAGCAGCCGGATTGTGTGGAGTCAATAAAACGACAAATACTAAATGGTAAATGAGAAATATACACATTGCTTATCTGTCTCTGTGTAGTAATTTTCCTTCTCTTCAACTGTCCTTCAAATTTTCTCTTTTGCAAGAAAAGGAACACATGGCTTCAATATTCACTTCTGTTCTGCAGTCATCCCTCCTGAAATAAAAGTTAAGCATTGCATTGTTATTATGATAATACATACAATAAACCTTGCTCCAAACCATTTGATGCAAAGCAAATCCACCTCCCACCCACAGCTGTGCTCCTTCTAGAGCATGCATGTCAAACTCCAGTCCTCGAGGGTCCCAAACAGGCCAGGTTTTCAGTAGGGATATCCTGAAAACCTGGCCTGTTTGCTGCCCTCGAGGACTGGAGTTTGACATCCTTGTTCTTGAGCTTCTACCACGCAAGTCATCCATGTGAGTGACACTGTACTGCAGTCCTGGTCTGCACACAATCTACTGAATCAATGACATCACACTGTAAAGGCAATCTACAAGATGTATTAGTTGTCCACACTTCCGAAATGTTACTTTTATGTCCAAATCACTTATTCCCATGACCTGATATTTGTATTTGTTATTTATAGGATTGTCACAAAGAGTTGATGAGGTCACCAAATGATAGTATGTAGAGAGAAAGAGAGATCTCAGAACAGAGCCCTGATGTATACCCACAGACAGATCAATAGAAGACGAAGACATGTTAGCAACAGAGATGGAGAATGTGTGACAGGAAAGTTATGATGAAAACCAGGATAGAACTGTGTTACGGATACCAAGAGAGAGTTTAGAATATGAAGGAGGAGAGTGATTGAGAGCATCAAACGCAGCAGATAGATCAAGTAGGATTAGTAGGGAAAAGTGACCTTGGGAATTTGCTTTAAGCACAGTCTGTAGAACGAGCTGTACGAAAGGCAGGTTGTAAAGGATCCAGGAGGGAATGTGATTTAAGAATGTTGACATTCTAGCAATTAGGAGACAAACAGCAGGAGGGATACAGGGCGGTAGTTAGTAAGGCACATAGGGTGTAGGTTGTTTCTGAGAAAAGGGTGACCACTACAGGCTTAAAGTAAGAGGGTAAAGAGCCAGAGAATAGGGAGGAATTGAAGATGTGGGTGAGAGTGGGGACTAATCGATGCAGTAAGGTGTGAGGGGATACGATCTAGAGGGCATGTGGTAGAGGGAGAAGAGAAGATGATTAGCTTCCAGCTCTGTAAGAGAAGAAAAGGAGTCAAATGCAGAAGGAGAATTAGGTAGAAGGAGAGAAGGGGGAAGGGACAGAAGGAATCTCCTTGTGGGTGGCATCCACCTTGCCTCTGAAGTAGTCAAATGCTTGAGGAGAAGTGAAGGAAGGATGGCAAGTGTGAGGAGAAGGTTAGTGGAGGGAGTCAAATACAGGGAAAAAAAGACAGCGTAAATTAAATTTGAGTGTTGATGAATGTGAAAAAAAAGTAGTGTGGTTTGGCCCCAGAGAGCAGCTTTATACAGGACTGGAGACATTTTTACTGTAGAAAAATCAAATATCAATTGTGTGATTTCCTTCATAGGCATTAAGAACAGCGAGTGGAAGTGTGATGAACATGTTTGGGAATTTAGCCAAGGGTGTGGGCTAGAGGGACAAGTGTGTCAGAGCCTAGAGGGGGCATATAGATAGGAGGATAGCATTGTAAGAGTTAATAAGATTGTTAGTTTAAGCGGAAAGAGAGAGAGAGCAGAGAGGTTAGAGTAGATGTCAGAGGAGAGTTTAATTAAGCAGAGGCAAATCAGTGGGACAGGTAAGATGGGGTGAGGGGAATGACTGATTGTGAATGATGAGAGCAGAAGAGGTCATGTACAACTAGAGCCTTGTTAGTCAGAGAACGGACATTCCAGATGGCATAGGAGAAGGGAAGAGAAAAGTAAGGAAAGGAATGTGGATTACATTAGATAGGTTAACACTCTTAGCAGGGAGGCCCGATGTGTATATGAGCAGGTTCAAGATTATAAGAGATATCCCACACATCAGCAAACATAGAAGGAGACACAGAGATAGGTGTAGAGAGAGACAGAGATAGCTCTATGTAGAGAGAGAGGGACGTAGAGAGAATGAGACAGATAGGCGCAGAGAGAGGGGGCGCAGAGAGAGGAGGCGCCAAAAGAGGGGGCGCAGAGAGAGGGGGCCCAGAGAATAGGATATTAAAGAGTGCTTTTCATTGAGCAGTGCAGAAATAGCTGCAATAGAGGTCTGTACAAATGGTGCAGTGTGTAGACACATGCAAAGGTAGGGGAAGGAAAGAGGAGAACATGTGGATAAAAGCAGGAGTGTGGAAGTTAGAGAAATTAGAAAAGTTTAACAGAGGAGTGAGGAAACAGCAAGCAGAAAGAACAAGAGAGAGGTTACATTGGGATGACGTTCTGTGGTAAAGAGAAAATGCTAGGAGAGAGCTTTCAAATATTAGAGGACATGAATTGAGGGAGCAAATGTATAAATCAAAACCTGAGGGGGAGGTATAGCACGAAAGCTTGCACAGCAGATTATAGTCTTAATGTTGCGTGTACCTGTCAGGGTATTCAAGAAGTTAAATTCTCACAAGTGCAGAGTTCATGATGAAATGCTGAATCTAGTCCCCCTCCAATTTAATTTTAATATAACTTTTCCATTCTTCATTACTGCAAAAAGCAAACAAAACCAAACCACATTGCATTACTATTTTCAAAATGGATTGAATGGCATATTCAACAGTGACTGTGTGATGCCAATATTCCCCACTCACTCGTAGTGAAGCACATATTGTACTAGTGTTGAAAGTAGGCCGGTAGAGTCAGGTACGCAGTACTGATAAAACAATAAGTGCCCGTCGTAAGTACCAGCTCCGCAACAGTGCAGGCATCACATTAGTGACGTGGATGAACATATATGGATAAGCCCATATTAAGGCATCACGTGACCAGAGCCGTCACTGACTGGGTATACGTAAAGACGCAGGGAGATGCAAGGAAAGGGAGGGAGAGAGACAGGGAGAAGATGTGAAACGGAGGAAGGCACGGATGGAGGGAGTTCTTCCGAGCTTCTGCGGGCCTCTCTCTTTCACTGGTGCATGCCGGGAGCTGGTCCCAACATCCACAAAGTGTGTGTGTATTATTGGTTGTATTTTATGGGGGTAGGAGGGTAGTGTGTATATTGTGTGTGTGGGAGTATTATATTGTGTGTAGAGGTGCAGAGGAGAGTACTAGATTGTGTATCTTGTGTAAGGGTGTTGTGTATATTGTGTTTGGAGCTATAATATTATTGGGGAGATTAGTATTGAGGAGGTATTATAGTGTGTATTGTGGGGAGTATTAGTGTGTGTATTGTTTGTGGGTGACAGATGCTGGGGGTATGCAGCAATCCCTGCACTGAGGTCCGAGGCGGCTCTGCATCGCTCGCACACACTGTGGATGACCAAGCATGTGCCCATGATAATCATGGCCTTAGAGGGATGAGTGTGTCAGAGCCTAGAAGGGGCATATATATGATGGAGGAGGGAGGAGGAGGAGGGAGGAGGAGGAGGGAGGAGGAGGAGATGATAGCATTGTAAAAGTTAACAAGATAGTTAGTTTAAGCAGAAAGTGAGGAGAGGTTAGAGATAAGGGTAGATGTCAGAGGAGAGAGTTCAATTAAGCTGAGGTATCGAGTAGGACAGGGGTGAGGGGAATGAGAGGTGGTGGATGATGAGAGCAGAAGAGGTCATGTACAAATAGACCTTGTTAGTCAGAGAGCAGTCATTCCAGAGGGCACGTGAGAAGTGAAGAGTAAAGTGAGACATGGAATGTGGATTACATTAGATGGGTTAATACGCTTAGCAGGGAGGTGGAGAGAGAGAGGCAAGAGGCAGAGAGTGGTGCAGGGGTTGAGGAAGAGATGTTGCATGTACCTTATCAGAACATTAAAGAACATCAATTCACACTGGTGCAGAGTTGATGATGAATCCAGTTCACCTCCAATTCAATTTTAACAGAAATGTTTCATTCTTCATTACTGAAAAAAAAGAAAAGTAAAAAACATTTCATTACTATTTTCAAAATGGATTGAATTCCCCCAACAATGACTATGTGTTACCAATATATCCCTCTCAGTCCCACTGCAGCATATACTGTACCAGTGTGAAAGTAGGAAGGTACACAGTACCGGTAAAACAATACGTGCCGGTACTATGCACCATATGAATTATAAGGGGATGTAAATCTCCCAGTCTCTCTCCATATCCGCAACAGAGCGGGCTCCGGTCAGTGGCATGGATGCCCATATATGGGTATGCTCATATTTGGGCATCCCATGTCACTGACCGGAGCCGGCTCTGAGTATAGGGATATATGCGGAGACGCACAGGTGCAAGGAAATGGGAGGAGGCACGGTGAGAAACAGGGAGAGACCACAGGAAGATAGAGGGCAACAACTTCCACAAGGTACTTGTATGGGTATAATTGTTTGTATTTTGTGCAGAGGGGGTAATTTCAGATAAAATACAATTCTCCACCCTCTACGAAACAATTCCACTTTGTTCAGTAAGCCAGAAAGTCTTGGTCCCATGTGGACTGAATTTAATGCAAATAAGGTCCTTAATACACAAGTAAAGAATAAAGTTACTTATTCTCTACTGTAAGAAGTGCCACATTGCCCACTATTTGGGTCCTGTGCCCAGATTGTGACCATGCATGGCAGAGGTGAGATTCCCCCAACTCCAATTTGCTACACTCTCCAAGAGAGATAATTGTGATCAGAGGTGGAACTAGGGGAGGGTGTGAGCAGGGTCACTGCCCAGGGAGTAACCTGACTGGGGGCACGGAAATCTCATTTAGTGCATATGTTGCGGCACTGCATTGATTGACCGGTCAATCTGCACTGCTGCCTGTCACAGTGACATCCTGATCGGGCACTGTGATCAGCTATAGCACTGACCCAGGTGAGATAGTTCAGCACTTTACAAGGAGGGAACAGATGTTGTGGGTGACAGATGCTGGAGGTAGGCCAAGACTGTTGGCCAGAGTAACGTGGAGACTTACTGCACTCTGCATGCCCATCCTCTCCCTGACATCAGGGGAAGGAAGTGGCCCTGGGGTGTGTGTAGGTATGCCAGATGTCAGTGTATGCATAAGTAAGTATGCCTGTGTAGTGGGAGGTGTAGGGGCGTTAAGCTGGAGGACTTAAAACAGGCACAAAAGCACATAGATACCTCTGATTATACCGCACCAAATGCTGATAATATCATGCTGTAGCTGCACTTTACAGAAGATGATGCAGATGTCATCATTGGTTGGTGGGTTCATTAAATCAATCCATCATATCATAACCACACTGTGCATATGATGTACTGAATCAGTAACACCAGGAAGACATCTCCATGTTAGGAGTAGAGTTGAAGTTAACAGAATATGTCCAGCACTGTGGTGTGTAGCCCATAAATAATAATTGTGCACATTACCAGAACAACATACTGTCAACTGCAAGATCATTTTGCTGCTTGTAGCGTATGCTCATCCTGTACAGTGTTGTAGTAGATCCGTCTCTTCAGTGTTCACTGCAACAAAAGTAAGACATTGCATTAATATTACAGACGTTTGGGGGCTGAAATCTCACTTCGCTGCGGACAATTTCCCTTTGCATAAGATTCTTGTGATTATGTCAATGATGATCAATAACTGCATCATAACACAGCCGCTCTATACAGAAGATGTACTTGCTCTCATTGGTCATTGAGGTAATACGTCACACAATGTACAGATATAGCAAGGATTATTTCTCCCACTTGTGCATTATGGCATTATGATGGGAAATGTTGTGAGATTCTGCATTATCAGCATCACTGAATCTTTTGGAAATTAAGTGATATTCTATGTTTTAATGCAATATTATGGGTGATCAGCCGGTAAAATAATAATAGCTTGCTGTATCTGTAGCCATGCTCTACCCATGATGTGCTGAACCAATGACTGCAGAGAGATTCAGAGTGCTAAACATGACTGGAACGCATCTCTGAATAATGGGCAGCAAAGCAGTGCAGAATAGGAGGTGAAAGTATTTAAAATGGAAGATCCTTAGCAGCTGTGTGGAGAGTAGACAGTACAGACTGACCAAGTAAATGGTAAAAGGAGTAACTTCAACATTACTTGGCTTTGTTCTCCACATTGAAGCTTTCCTCCTCTTTAAATCACTAATACTGATGCCATGTGTAACCTGTACTGAGAGTTATATAATCTACTGGCCTAGATGAAACCATATGATGCAAACAGGATCCATCCCACTCCAGATTCATAGAATTGAACCACCTCAACCTTTCATAACAATCACATAGAACTGCAGCTGTGCGCTACTGCACATGTTCTTGTTATGAATGGTAGTAGATGTGGTCCTTGGGTCTTTACTTCATACTGTAGCCACACTCTACTCATGATGTATTGAATCAACGAAAACTTGCATGGTTCAGATCACAGGAAGGGGTAGAGTAGAGATGAAAATATTCAATGTGAAACCCGTAGCAGCCGGATTGTGTGGAGTCAATAAAACGACAAATACTAAATGGTAAATGAGAAATATACACATTGCTTATCTGTCTCTGTGTAGTAATTTTCCTTCTCTTCAACTGTCCTTCAAATTTTCTCTTTTGCAAGAAAAGGAACACATGGCTTCAATATTCACTTCTGTTCTGCAGTCATCCCTCCTGAAATAAAAGTTAAGCATTGCATTGTTATTATGATAATACATACAATAAACCTTGCTCCAAACCATTTGATGCAAAGCAAATCCACCTCCCACCCACAGCTGTGCTCCTTCTAGAGCATGCATGTCAAACTCCAGTCCTCGAGGGTCCCAAACAGGCCAGGTTTTCAGTAGGGATATCCTGAAAACCTGGCCTGTTTGCTGCCCTCGAGGACTGGAGTTTGACATCCTTGTTCTTGAGCTTCTACCACGCAAGTCATCCATGTGAGTGACACTGTACTGCAGTCCTGGTCTGCACACAATCTACTGAATCAATGACATCACACTGTAAAGGCAATCTACAAGATGTATTAGTTGTCCACACTTCCGAAATGTTACTTTTATGTCCAAATCACTTATTCCCATGACCTGATATTTGTATTTGTTATTTATAGGATTGTCACAAAGAGTTGATGAGGTCACCAAATGATAGTATGTAGAGAGAAAGAGAGATCTCAGAACAGAGCCCTGATGTATACCCACAGACAGATCAATAGAAGACGAAGACATGTTAGCAACAGAGATGGAGAATGTGTGACAGGAAAGTTATGATGAAAACCAGGATAGAACTGTGTTACGGATACCAAGAGAGAGTTTAGAATATGAAGGAGGAGAGTGATTGAGAGCATCAAACGCAGCAGATAGATCAAGTAGGATTAGTAGGGAAAAGTGACCTTGGGAATTTGCTTTAAGCACAGTCTGTAGAACGAGCTGTACGAAAGGCAGGTTGTAAAGGATCCAGGAGGGAATGTGATTTAAGAATGTTGACATTCTAGCAATTAGGAGACAAACAGCAGGAGGGATACAGGGCGGTAGTTAGTAAGGCACATAGGGTGTAGGTTGTTTCTGAGAAAAGGGTGACCACTACAGGCTTAAAGTAAGAGGGTAAAGAGCCAGAGAATAGGGAGGAATTGAAGATGTGGGTGAGAGTGGGGACTAATCGATGCAGTAAGGTGTGAGGGGATACGATCTAGAGGGCATGTGGTAGAGGGAGAAGAGAAGATGATTAGCTTCCAGCTCTGTAAGAGAAGAAAAGGAGTCAAATGCAGAAGGAGAATTAGGTAGAAGGAGAGAAGGGGGAAGGGACAGAAGGAATCTCCTTGTGGGTGGCATCCACCTTGCCTCTGAAGTAGTCAAATGCTTGAGGAGAAGTGAAGGAAGGATGGCAAGTGTGAGGAGAAGGTTAGTGGAGGGAGTCAAATACAGGGAAAAAAAGACAGCGTAAATTAAATTTGAGTGTTGATGAATGTGAAAAAAAAGTAGTGTGGTTTGGCCACAGAGAGCAGCTTTATACAGGACTGGAGACATTTTTACTGTAGAAAAATCAAATATCAATTGTGTGATTTCCTTCATAGGCATTAAGAACAGCGAGTGGAAGTGTGATGAACATGTTTGGGAATTTAGCCAAGGGTGTGGGCTAGAGGGACAAGTGTGTCAGAGCCTAGAGGGGGCATATAGATAGGAGGATAGCATTGTAAGAGTTAATAAGATTGTTAGTTTAAGCGGAAAGAGAGAGAGAGCAGAGAGGTTAGAGTAGATGTCAGAGGAGAGTTTAATTAAGCAGAGGCAAATCAGTGGGACAGGTAAGATGGGGTGAGGGGAATGACTGATTGTGAATGATGAGAGCAGAAGAGGTCATGTACAACTAGAGCCTTGTTAGTCAGAGAACGGACATTCCAGATGGCATAGGAGAAGGGAAGAGAAAAGTAAGGAAAGGAATGTGGATTACATTAGATAGGTTAACACTCTTAGCAGGGAGGCAGAGGCAGGGAGGCCCGATGTGTATATGAGCAGGTTCAAGATTATAAGAGATATCCCACACATCAGCAAACATAGAAGGAGACACAGAGATAGGTGTAGAGAGAGACAGAGATAGCTCTATGTAGAGAGAGAGGGACGTAGAGAGAATGAGACAGATAGGCGCAGAGAGAGGGGGCGCAGAGAGAGGAGGCGCCAAAAGAGGGGGCGCAGAGAGAGGGGGCACAGAGAATAGGATATTAAAGAGTGCTTTTCATTGAGCAGTGCAGAAATAGCTGCAATAGAGGTCTGTACAAATGGTGCAGTGTGTAGACACATGCAAAGGTAGGGGAAGGAAAGAGGAGAACATGTGGATAAAAGCAGGAGTGTGGAAGTTAGAGAAATTAGAAAAGTTTAACAGAGGAGTGAGGAAACAGCAAGCAGAAAGAACAAGAGAGAGGTTACATTGGGATGACGTTCTGTGGTAAAGAGAAAATGCTAGGAGAGAGCTTTCAAATATTAGAGGACATGAATTGAGGCAGCAAATGTATAAATCAAAACCTGAGGGGGAGGTATAGCACGAAAGCTTGCACAGCAGATTATAGTCTTAATGTTGCGTGTACCTGTCAGGGTATTCAAGAAGTTAAATTCTCACAAGTGCAGAGTTCATGATGAAATGCTGAATCTAGTCCCCCTCCAATTTAATTTTAATATAACTTTTCCATTCTTCATTACTGCAAAAAGCAAACAAAACAAAACCACATTGCATTACTATTTTCAAAATGGATTGAATGGCATATTCAACAGTGACTGTGTGATGCCAATATTCCCCACTCACTCGTAGTGAAGCACATATTGTACTAGTGTTGAAAGTAGGCCGGTAGAGTCAGGTACGCAGTACTGATAAAACAATAAGTGCCCGTCGTAAGTACCAGCTCCGCAACAGTGCGGGCATCACATTAGTGACGTGGATGAACATATATGGATAAGCCCATATTAAGGCATCACGTGACCAGAGCCGTCACTGACTGGGTATACGTAAAGACGCAGGGAGATGCAAGGAAAGGGAGGGAGAGAGACAGGGAGAAGATGTGAAACGGAGGAAGGCACGGATGGAGGGAGTTCTTCCGAGCTTCTGCGGGCCTCTCTCTTTCACTGGTGCATGCCGGGAGCTGGTCCCAACATCCACAAAGTGTGTGTGTATTATTGGTTGTATTTTATGGGGGTAGGAGGGTAGTGTGTATATTGTGTGTGTGGGAGTATTATATTGTGTGTAGAGGTGCAGAGGAGAGTACTAGATTGTGTATCTTGTGTAAGGGTGTTGTGTATATTGTGTTTGGAGCTATAATATTATTGGGGAGATTAGTATTGAGGAGGTATTATAGTGTGTATTGTGGGGAGTATTAGTGTGTGTATTGTTTGTGGGTGACAGATGCTGGGGGTATGCAGCAATCCCTGCACTGAGGTCCGAGGCGGCTCTGCATCGCTCGCACGCACTGTGGACGACCAAGCATGTGCCCATGATAATCATGGCCTTAGAGGGATGAGTGTGTCAGAGCCTAGAAGGGGTATATATATGATGGAGGAGGGAGGAGGAGGAGGGAGGAGGAGGAGATGATAGCATTGTAAAAGTTAACAAGATAGTTAGTTTAAGCAGAAAGTGAGGAGAGGTTAGAGATACTGCACCGACACACTTTATTCGAGCAAATACCCAGTATGTACCTGGCAGATACCGGGAATGCGCCGCTCCTCACCTCTGACAAGCCCCGTTGCATTTGCCTTCCCAGCCTGGGTTCATGCCTGGCTGACGGGCATCTGATCTGTTAAATGATAATGATTAGGATTTAATAGGCTGCAATGCTTCGCGTGTCTACCAGATGGCATAAATTCATGAATTGTAATGCAGTATATATATATATACTGTGCAGTATTGCAGCCAGCGGGAATAAAATGCTTCAATCCCTGCTTGGAAAATACCTCAATGCACTCGGGCAGAAAACAGTCACAAACCTCAATACACCCGGGTATACCCGAATTCGTGGGACTAGCCGAGCTCGAATAAAGTGTGTCGCCAGTGTAAGGGTAGATGTCAGAGGAGAGAGTTCAATTAAGCTGAGGTATCGAGTAGGACAGGGGTGAGGGGAATGAGAGGTGGTGGATGATGAGAGCAGAAGAGGTCATGTACAAATAGACCTTGTTAGTCAGAGAGCAGTCATTCCAGAGGGCACGTGAGAAGTGAAGAGTAAAGTGAGACATGGAATGTGGATTACATTAGATGGGTTAATACGCTTAGCAGGGAGGTGGAGAGAGAGAGGCAAGAGGCAGAGAGTGGTGCAGGGGTTGAGGAAGAGATGTTGCATGTACCTTATCAGAACATTAAAGAACATCAATTCACACTGGTGCAGAGTTGATGATGAATCCAGTTCACCTCCAATTCAATTTTAACAGAAATGTTTCATTCTTCATTACTGAAAAAAAAGAAAAGTAAAAAACATTTCATTACTATTTTCAAAATGGATTGAATTCCCCCAACAATGACTATGTGTTACCAATATATCCCTCTCAGTCCCACTGCAGCATATACTGTACCAGTGTGAAAGTAGGAAGGTACACAGTACCGGTAAAACAATACGTGCCGGTACTATGCACCATATGAATTATAAGGGGATGTAAATCTCCCAGTCTCTCTCCATATCCGCAACAGAGCGGGCTCCGGTCAGTGGCATGGATGCCCATATATGGGTATGCTCATATTTGGGCATCCCATGTCACTGACCGGAGCCGGCTCTGAGTATAGGGATATATGCGGAGACGCACAGGTGCAAGGAAATGGGAGGAGGCACGGTGAGAAACAGGGAGAGACCACAGGAAGATAGAGGGCAACAACTTCCACAAGGTACTTGTATGGGTATAATTGTTTGTATTTTGTGCAGAGGGGGTAATTTCAGATAAAATACAATTCTCCACCCTCTACGAAACAATTCCACTTTGTTCAGTAAGCCAGAAAGTCTTGGTCCCATGTGGACTGAATTTAATGCAAATAAGGTCCTTAATACACAAGTAAAGAATAAAGTTACTTATTCTCTACTGTAAGAAGTGCCACATTGCCCACTATTTGGGTCCTGTGCCCAGATTGTGACCATGCATGGCAGAGGTGAGATTCCCCCAACTCCAATTTGCTACACTCTCCAAGAGAGATAATTGTGATCAGAGGTGGAACTAGGGGAGGGTGTGAGCAGGGTCACTGCCCAGGGAGTAACCTGACTGGGGGCACGGAAATCTCATTTAGTGCATATGTTGCGGCACTGCATTGATTGACCGGTCAATCTGCACTGCTGCCTGTCACAGTGACATCCTGATCGGGCACTGTGATCAGCTATAGCACTGACCCAGGTGAGATAGTTCAGCACTTTACAAGGAGGGAACAGATGTTGTGGGTGACAGATGCTGGAGGTAGGCCAAGACTGTTGGCCAGAGTAACGTGGAGACTTACTGCACTCTGCATGCCCATCCTCTCCCTGACATCAGGGGAAGGAAGTGGCCCTGGGGTGTGTGTAGGTATGCCAGATGTCAGTGTATGCATAAGTAAGTATGCCTGTGTAGTGGGAGGTGTAGGGGCGTTAAGCTGGAGGACTTAAAACAGGCACAAAAGCACATAGATACCTCTGATTATACCGCACCAAATGCTGATAATATCATGCTGTAGCTGCACTTTACAGAAGATGATGCAGATGTCATCATTGGTTGGTGGGTTCATTAAATCAATCCATCATATCATAACCACACTGTGCATATGATGTACTGAATCAGTAACACCAGGAAGACATCTCCATGTTAGGAGTAGAGTTGAAGTTAACAGAATATGTCCAGCACTGTGGTGTGTAGCCCATATATAATAATTGTGCACATTACCAGAACAACATACTGTCAACTGCAAGATCATTTTGCTGCTTGTAGCGTATGCTCATCCTGTACAGTGTTGTAGTAGATCCGTCTCTTCAGTGTTCACTGCAACAAAAGTAAGACATTGCATTAATATTACAGACGTTTGGGGGCTGAAATCTCACTTCGCTGCGGACAATTTCCCTTTGCATAAGATTCTTGTGATTATGTCAATGATGATCAATAACTGCATCATAACACAGCCGCTCTATACAGAAGATGTACTTGCTCTCATCGGTCATTGAGGTAATACGTCACACAATGTACAGATATAGCAAGGATTATTTCTCCCACTTGTGCATTATGGCATTATGATGGGAAATGTTGTGAGATTCTGCATTATCAGCATCACTGAATCTTTTGGAAATTAAGTGATATTCTATGTTTTAATGCAATATTATGGGTGATCAGCCGGTAAAATAATAATAGCTTGCTGTATCTGTAGCCATGCTCTACCCATGATGTGCTGAACCAATGACTGCAGAGAGATTCAGAGTGCTAAACATGACTGGAACGCATCTCTGAATAATGGGCAGCAAAGCAGTGCAGAATAGGAGGTGAAAGTATTTAAAATGGAAGATCCTTAGCAGCTGTGTGGAGAGTAGACAGTACAGACTGACCAAGTAAATGGTAAAAGGAGTAACTTCAACATTACTTGGCTTTGTTCTCCACATTGAAGCTTTCCTCCTCTTTAAATCACTAATACTGATGCCATGTGTAACCTGTACTGAGAGTTATATAATCTACTGGCCTAGATGAAACCATATGATGCAAACAGGATCCATCCCACTCCAGATTCATAGAATTGAACCACCTCAACCTTTCATAACAATCACATAGAACTGCAGCTGTGCGCTACTGCACATGTTCTTGTTATGAATGGTAGTAGATGTGGTCCTTGGGTCTTTACTTCATACTGTAGCCACACTCTACTCATGATGTATTGAATCAACGAAAACTTGCATGGTTCAGATCACAGGAAGGGGTAGAGTAGAGATGAAAATATTCAATGTGAAACCCGTAGCAGCCGGATTGTGTGGAGTCAATAAAACGACAAATACTAAATGGTAAATGAGAAATATACACATTGCTTATCTGTCTCTGTGTAGTAATTTTCCTTCTCTTCAACTGTCCTTCAAATTTTCTCTTTTGCAAGAAAAGGAACACATGGCTTCAATATTCACTTCTGTTCTGCAGTCATCCCTCCTGAAATAAAAGTTAAGCATTGCATTGTTATTATGATAATACATACAATAAACCTTGCTCCAAACCATTTGATGCAAAGCAAATCCACCTCCCACCCACAGCTGTGCTCCGTCTAGAGCATGCATGTCAAACTCCAGTCCTCGAGGGTCCCAAACAGGCCAGGTTTTCAGTAGGGATATCCTGAAAACCTGGCCTGTTTGCTGCCCTCGAGGACTGGAGTTTGACATCCTTGTTCTTGAGCTTCTACCACGCAAGTCATCCATGTGAGTGACACTGTACTGCAGTCCTGGTCTGCACACAATCTACTGAATCAATGACATCACACTGTAAAGGCAATCTACAAGATGTATTAGTTGTCCACACTTCCGAAATGTTACTTTTATGTCCAAATCACTTATTCCCATGACCTGATATTTGTATTTGTTATTTATAGGATTTTCACATGTATTACTACTGTGAAACGCTATATACATTAATAGTGCTATATAAATAAATACATACACATTTATATATAATAATAATAACAGCATGTTCTTTTAAAGCGCTGCTAGTTTTACGTAGCGCTATACAGAGACATTTTGCAGACACAAGTCCCTGCCCCATAGAGCTATAATCTATGACATTGGTGCCTGAGGCACAGAGGATATGAAGTGACTTGCCCAAGGTCACACACACACAAATATATATACATAAATATATACATATATATACACACACACACACACACACACACACACACACACACACACACACACACACACACATATGAAAACTAACACAGAAAAAAAGAATCCCCTGAATAGCACTCTAACATACACAAATTGTATCAATAAAGGTTTATTAATCACATACACATAAATGGTTAAAATGAGAAGCAGTGGTGACCTACAAAGCTGTTATAAACTGAACCTTAAGGTGTGGGGAAAAATGCTACACTGCAGTAATAAGTACAAAGTATGTAAATAAAGTGTAGAGGCAAGAAATATATGGAAATGAGAACACTCAGACCGGCCGGTCAAGTACTACCTAAGTTGAAGCCCCCTGTGTGAAGTGCTTGTATGAAACTAGTGTATAACTAACAAGCAAATGCTTGTCCGGGGGCTTAACATATAGACAGTTGATAGATGTATTTGAAGTTGCATATTCTGTGCCGTGGATTAATCAGTATACTGAAAGCAACTGAAGATGGTACAGTAGCTGTGATAGGTTGGCCTCATAGCTCCTCCTTCAATGGAGGACTCGGCTCACGGAGCACTTAAATCTCTAAATGCCCAAAGAAAAAAATAAGCATGCAGTACTTAAAGTGAAAGTAAAATGAGAAATGAAATAAACACACACATTGAAAAATCACTCACCCGACTGAGAGCGCCTTCTACAGAGCGCTGTACCACTGCTCAGCTAGCAGCTAAAACTGTCTCATTTTCCCACCATTGAAGTTTACACATGTCCACGCCCCACTCTAACAAGACGCTGTGTACGGAAACTCGCAGGAGACAAACTAGTGAGAGAAGGTGTAGCTGCTAGCCACACTCCACGAGGTGCATTGTGGGAAATGTAGTTCTTTGCCTGCTAGCTTCTCTGACTGGTTACTGATCAGGTGATGTCACTAGGGGCGGGATTAGTGTGTTGCAATGTAACGGCCCGGCTGTATGATTGTCACAGAAGGGGGGAGCCTGAGAATGTCACGGATTTAATTACACATGTAATGATGTAATAACACAGCCATGAACTAAGTCAGTATACATATGGTCATGTGATATTTATAATGCATTTATTAACATTATTGTGTGGATTTAGGCTGAATTAAACTTGTATGGGATTGTCACTTTAATATCACAGTACCACTACTGTTTTAACACTTATAATGACCTCCTGATTACAGATTATTAGGGACAGACTTAAAAAGGCCTGTGTAAATATTTATTATAGAGTGGCCTCTTTACTTTATAATATCAGGGAGTATCAGACAGGCCTGTGTTTATTTTTAATATACATTAGGGTGACCTGACTCCAGATTATTGGCCTTTCCCTCTGACAAATGCATATTTTCCTATACTGTGTTAATTTTGTTAGAACAAAATAAATATTCATGCGCTAAATGACAGTACCAGTGTGAGTCCCAATAAGAAGTAGTGAGGTAAAAAACCATGGTACCAGCAACATATGTAACTGATGGGGAGGGTGCTAAAATATATGGAGTGTGGCGTCCTGATTGCTAAATGAGGTGTATTATATCATAAGTGCATATAACAATATCCCTCATAGCAATCTATTAAGAACCAACAAGAACTAGGTAGCACAATAATCAGTGCTGCAGTTATAGCCTAATAATAAGTATATATATATATATATATATATATATATATACTGCTGCGGCCAAGTTTATTCGAGCATTTGCCCGTTCTTGGCCGCAGCAGTAGCCTGGCGCGCGCCCGAGAGTGACGGGCGCGCGCCGAAGCAGCGGAAGAGCGCCCTCCGATCGGGGCGCTCTCCCTACCGCTGCCGGGTCCGCCGGGTCCCCCGGAACCCCCTGCCGCTGTCCCGCGATCGCGGGACACCAGGGCTCCCTCGGGGAGCCCCTGGACGCGCGTGCAGGGGGCGCACGCTCCCGAAGACGCGTGACCGCGCGTCTATGACGCGCGGCACGCCGAGGGGCGGCCACTAGCAAGCCGGGAAATCTCCCGGCTTGCGGTACCGGCCACACTCGAATAAAGTGTGTCGGTACTATATATATATAATATATATATGTAACCCATATTCCCCCACCCAATCGCAGATAGGGTGCATGTGAGGGGAGCTATATGTATTACCAGTGTGGTGCTTTACCTGTGAGGCTCACAGGAGGCCTGAGCCTCCGCCAATGAGAGCCTGGGGTGTATCCTCCTGAACAATACTATATGGTGCAGCGCCTCCACCTGTGATGGCTCCAAGCAGAGCGGGAGTTGTTCCTCACAGGACAATAATATAATATCACGCACACAGCATATAAAAGAACAGTGACTTTTCTAACAGTAACATAACTATGCATGTCATACATTAAGTGTCTCTCTTCTAGGAGACACAGTAACTCACGTGTCTCGCAGGATGCAACCCCTCACCGTGTACCCACACCATGTCCAACTCCCCACACCACAACCCCACCCCCAAAATAAGGTATGTGTGTGTGTGACTGCACAGCCACTATGTACTGATTTATAGTTGGTGCACTTATGGATGTTACCTGCCGAGCGCTCCAGCGCTAGGACCTGCAAACAGACTTCGCAAAGGATCCGACGGTGAAGATACGTCAGGGTTACCTTCCAGGGCGATCCCACCCGGTTGGTTGCTGCTGTGCTTGAAGAGGTCTGATCCTAAACCTCTGTAATGGTGCTGCGACAGTCTCTGCTTCCTTCACTTCTCTCTCTCTCTAAAGTGACAGGTTCCTGTACTAGGGCCTGTCCCTGTGACCACCCACCCTCACTAGTGGGAAGTCAGGGCCTCAACTCTAGCCTGGGGATTTCTGGCCTAGGGCAGAATCTCGCAGCTCTCTGCCCACCTTCTTTCCCTCTTTGTCCCCTAAGTCTCACTCACTCACGTGCTTCCCAGTCTGCTTCCTGACTGCACAAAACAATGTATCAAATTCCCTGCTGCAGAGAATCTGCAAGTCTCAGTGGCTGGTTGGTTGCAGGTGACAGGGAACATAGGGCATTCACCAGAGGCTGCTGGGGGATGTAGTCCACTCAGAACCTCTTTCCTATGGGGACTGTGTGCGCGGTCTCTACTGCACCTGTGCAAAGCTGTAGTGGCCACCGCTACACATAACTGCACCTGCGCAACCTACCAGATCTCCTGTACACTTGTAATGGCCACCACTACCCTTGCCAACCTCTGCGTATTGCGCGAACCTCGCACCAAACACAACATGGCCGCTGTGGCTATCTGCGCATGCTCGAGCATCAGGGCCCCCGACGGCGCCGGCACAGATAGCAGCGCCAACTGGGAAAAGTCGCCATCCCCTTCCCCCACTGCCACAGGGGTAAGGCAAGGGGCAAAGGAACATCAGGGAAGCCGGGAGTGGCCCCCTTACATATATATATATATATATTGTGGTTGACAAATCACCCAAAAATCTACTCGCTGAACAAAAAAATCTACTCATCACCTAGCCCCGCCCCAGGCCCGCTTTAAAAAAAATTGAATAAATTCCTAGTAAGAACAACATTCGTTTTTGACATGTTTATTTATTGTATTACATTATACTACAATTAGTCCTTGTTAAGAGTGTGTGTGTGACACAGAGAGAGTGTGCGTGTGTGTGTGACACAGAGAGTGTGTGAGACACAGAGAGTGTGTGAGACACAGAGAGTGTGTGAGACACAGAGAGTGTGTGAGATAGGGTGAGGCAGAGGGTGACAGGGTGAGGCAGAGGGTGACAGGGTGAGACAGAGAATGACAGGGTGATACCGAGAGATACAGAGGTTGACAGGGAGAAAATGGGTGACATGGTGTGACACAGGGTGACAGGGTGAGACAGAGGGTGACAGGGTGAGACAGAGGGTGACAGGGGGAAACAGAGGGTGACAGAAAGTGAGACAGAGGGTGACAGAAAGTGAGACAGAGGGCGACAGAAAGTGAGACAGAGGGAAACAGGGTGGGTGACACACACACACACACACACACACACACACACACACACACACACACACACACACACACACACACACACACACACACACACACACACACACACACACACACACACACACACACTCTCCCTCTTACACACACACTCTCTCTCTCCCTCTCACACACACACACACACAGACAGACAGACATCAAACCCCTCCCCTCTGCGAGAGCGAGGGTCCGCCCTCACAAATTCCTCTATGCCTCTTATCAGCGGTGCAGACAGGAGATGAAATACAGCAGTGACCGCACGACCCTTCTTTTGGCGATGTTACATATATATACTGATAATAGTAAAAAGCAGAACAAATAATATAAAAAGGCAATTGCTTGCTTGGGAAGTAGCTTCTGCTGGGCCCAATTTGAGGAATCCCTTGTCAGTAGGGCCGCCAGCAGAAATCTTGGGGCCCAGGACAAATGCAAGGATCAGGCCCCCCTCCCTACCCCATAGCACACCTACCATGACATTTTTTTTAGGGCACAACTTTTACTCAAATGGTAGTGTTGCAAGGCCTATTTCACACCTCGCAAACCCCCCCATTTTACACTTTTTTATATTTTTATATATATATAAAAAGAGAGAGAGAGAGAGAGAGACAATCAAGTGGTTTCTTCTTCTCTTAGCCAAAGACGTACTACTCTATGTTCCTTTTCTCATTCTCCTATTTTTGTACCTTGGTATAATTGTATATACATACTTCACAGCATATGTTCCACCAAAGTAACTACGTCAGCGATGACAGCGACCAACAGTGGCACTACTGTGTTTAGGGTTCTACAGTGCACAGCCACCCTACACTACCCATCTGGTATTTCCACAGCCCAGATAGTTGAACAAACTGGCTGCGGTCCATATTACCTCTGACTCCAGCAATGCTTGGACAGTTTCCCCTATCTCTTTCTGCTCAATTTATTGGATACATAGCTTTGGATATATTTCAGCATTCTATGACACTCAGGATAGCGCTCATGATGTCATCAACAACCAGGGGACTCCCAATAGTTGCTATTATGTGATCAATTTTTACTGCACGCAGTCCTGAGTATACTATCAGCTTTGCCACAGTTGAGAGTCTGGCACATTTCTCTGCTGTACAAATGTGTCAGAGAACACATCCAGGCATTCAGTATACATCCCAGTTAGGCAGCGCTTATAGTAAGTGCGACGCGACGGGAGTAACGCTGGCGACTCAAAATTTGGAGCTGGGGAAATCAGATTTTTCAGAGGCTGTCGCCACATGTGACAGCCTCTGAACCAATCAATGCCCATGTCGCCAGCGACATCCCCGAAAGTTAAATTATAACTTTCGCAGGTGACGTCACCCGTCACTTCGCCAGTCGCGTTGCTGGCACTATAAGCATGACCTAGGGGAGGGCCCAGGAGACTCCCATACAACTCTGGAGAGTTTCTCTTAATTAAGGTAACTTTCCACTATGTGTCCTGTTCACAGCAATGCAGTACTAACTACATTTAAGCATGTCTGTAAGATACAAAAGTTAACCCATCATGCACCTTGGCCTAGGGAGGATTTGTTCCTATAAAGTACACCCAGTTTGGCAATGATTTTGGATGTCAGATTATCAATATGCAACTCAAATTTTAAATGGGAGTGAAACCAAATGCCAAGATATTTAAAATTAGTGACACTTTAGTTGGCTTCAATTAATTACTGCATTTATAAAATTCTGCAGAGCATCTAGTAACCTTGTAATATTAAAAGATGGCAGCCTTGGTATGTTATGCCTCTTTTTTCCTGTACACCGCAAAGGATTTTGTGGCCTATTCTAGTAACTCTGAAGTGAGGCAAACCACTTCTAAATAGCTCTCTTTATGTGAATTGGCCTACTTTGCTATGCTGTAAGCCAGGCCTGCACAGTTCCAGTCCTCGAGAGCCGCAAACAGGCCAGGTTTTCAGGATACCCTAACCCTAACTTCTTTCACTGCAGCCATTGTAATCAGACACTGCTAATGGAGGGTATGATACATTCTCTACCACTGAAAGAATATACATCTCAGTGGTAGACGGCTGATAAGAAGCTGTTTCAGTCTGGTTCTGCCAATTCGATCGGTTTAAAAAATCCTCCATTTTCAGGTCTATGTATGTTGATCTGATTTCTTAGGCTTTCAAGACGTTATAGCAGTCCTGTTTTTAGTGCTCATTCTCTCCCCCTTTATCTCTCAACTTTTCTCTCTCCCTTTATCACTCACTCCCCCTTTATCTCCTTCTATATGACCCTTGCCTCACTTCCCCTGACTCAAACTAATCAATCTTTAATCACCTCTCTCTACCTCTTCTCCCTCTCCCACTCCCTTCTCGCTCCCTTCTCTCTCACTCTCCCTTCTCTCCATTTTTTCACTCGGACTCCCACTGGTATTAGTATCTCAGATTTATTTTGATTTTTGGTGTGCAACATTTTTCCACATTACATAGCACTTGTGAGCAAGACATCCAGTCCAGCCACGGCTGATGGGACACTGTTCTTTCACTGATCGCTATATCTGAGCTATTGGGAAACAATTTTAAACACTATTACATTCTCTGCTCTTTCTCTCAGCTGCTATCTCGGTCATTGTGCCCAGCATATGGCGTCATCAGGCATATTAATGCTTCCAACATCCCAGGAGAAAATGGTTATATTGTTTTGAACAAGGGGCCTATTTCTGATGACTTATTCCTGCATTAGTAATATGTGTCATATATCTTGGCTCAATCAGAGGCTTGGTTGAAAACTGAGCCCCTGATGGAACCACATGTGCTTAAGGTGGGATATCCTGAAAACCTGACCTGTTGGACAGGCTTGAGTACTGGAGTTGAGAACCCCTGTTCAAACATTTATCTTCCTACCAGTACATAGGTAATTTCAAGAAATTAAACAAAAAAAGGTAGAAAAACTTTAAACAGCAAAATAACCATACAGTAACTTGTAAACCTTGAGAAATGCATCTTAATAGGGTCATGTCACACTGAAAATATAGTATTCCCAGGTTTAACCCTTGCATTCATCAGCCAGATATGTTGAGTCTTTAAGTTGCATTCATTGTTTTGAAATAGACTTGGTATTTTATGTCTCTTTTTTCCTGTACACCGTAAAGGATTTTGCGGACTCGTCTAGAAACTCTGAAGTGAGACAAATCACTTCGAAAGAGCACTCTACAGTAGATGCGAATTGGCATGGTTTGCTATGCTGCAAGCCCTTCTCGCATGTCCAATCTGTATCTAAAAAGGCTTTGTACGAAGCTGTTTCAGTCTGGTTCTGCCAATTCGATCGGTTTTAAAAAATCCTTCATTTTCAGTGTATGTTGATCTGATTTCTTAGGCTTTAAAAACATTAAAGCAGTCCTGTTTTAAGAGCTCATTCTCTCCCCCTTTCTCTCTCCCTTTATCACTCACTCCCCCTTTATCTCTCTCGATATGACCCTTGCCTTACTTCCCCGACTAAAACTGCCCCCGCTTTAAACACCACTCTTTACCTCTGCTCTCTCTCCCTCTCCCTTCTCTCTCCCTCTCCCTTCTCTCTCATTTTCCCTTCTATCTCACATTCCCTTCTCTCTCACTTTCCCTTCTCTCCATTTTTTCACCCTGACTCCCACTCTATTTCTTTCACTCAACCCGTCTCTTGCTCTCACACATACTCCCAAAGAGTAACCCTAGAAAATACAAGAGATATCTAGAAATCTAATTGCAAGGTAATAAGTCACATTAAGTGAAATGCACAATGGAATAGTCCCCCCCTTTTTTAAAAAAAACGGTAGATTCCTTACATTTTAGCTATTTGCACTTCTATATTTGTAACACTGGTAATTGCTATAATAACACTGTTACTTTTTTTTAGTTTGTACATGCACACACACACAATTAAATGACCTACTGTATCTCAGTACCTCAGATAGACACAGACACACACACACGCCTATGCAGTAAGCGTTCATAAGCCACTTATCAAGCACTTAATGCCTACTGCTATTCAGTAAGCAGTGATAGTGGGTGATAAGGCGGGAAGGTTGGAAGAGATCACGTGCCACTACATGGGTATTCTGAAGTATACACAGCGTGAAGTGTTCGAATAAAGGCCGCTGCTGCTGCAGCTGTACATTCATATGTGCAATAATGAAAGAAAAATCAATGGCGTCTATCCTCATACAATGAGTTTTGGATTCAAATAAGGCATTTCATAGCACAAGGAGAAAAACATATTAGTTAGTAATTTTGCATTTAAAATGGGAAATGCTCAATAATATAATAATATAATTTATAATAATATAATATAGGTCCCTGCCCCATGGAGCTTACAATCTATGTTTTTGGTGCCTGAGGCACAGGGAGATAAAGTGACTTGCCCAAGGTCACAAGGATCTGACACCAGGAATTGAACCAGGCCCCAGGCTTCAAACTCTCAGTGCCACTCAGTGTCTTTTACTCACTGAGCCACTCCCTCTCCACAAGAGTGCAAGAGTGCAAGAGTGCAAGAGTGCAAGAGTGCAAGAGTGCAAGAGAGCAAGAAAGCAAGAAAGCAAGAAAGAAAGAAAGCAACTGTCTATACTTCCTAATGTGTGGATTCAGAACCACAAACATGAAAAAATATATAATTAAGCAATAATTAAGAGCGGAGAGAAAAATACTAAAATAATTCAGTCAATTCATAGTGAATTAAAAGAAATTAGAGAATTAGTACATGTAAAATATTTTTATTTGTTAAGAATAGATTGATTTAAGATGACACACACACATACACACACACACACACACAATTAAATGACATATCCCTGGACCTCAGACACACACACTGACATTACAATAAGCAGAATAGATACATTTAGTTTTTGTTACAATTTGTCTCACTCCCAGTTGTAAGACATCAATCATTGTAAACTCTTGAACTCCAGGATGAGTTTGCAGCAAAGCTTCATGGGCACTGTAGTTTTTTTGTCTGCTACAAATTCTCTAATTGGTCACTGATCATGTGATGTCAGATGGGCCTGGGCTTTAATTCAAAGTGTTTAACCGAGTGGTGTGTGTCTCAAATACAGTAAGTTGCTTTATTTTTTTATCTCTGGGAATCTTCTGTGATTAAAGAGGGTCTGTTACTGAAAAAGCACAAAGCTGCTGATTACTTTCTGTTTAATAGAGAAATATTCATAAGGTATCAGTGTTTATTTGAGATGTGTCTGTACCTGAAAGGCTCAACCACCCCTGTTTGTGGGGCTCTTGTGTATGAAATAGCCCAGAGCAACTACCCCTAGAGATAATATACACACATACACACCCACATACTGTAATGTGTGTGTGTGTGTGTGTGTGTGTGTGTGTGTGTGTGTGTGTGTGTGTGTGTGTGTGTATATATATCCACTTTTTATTGTCTCTATAAGAGTTCTGATAAAGATTGTAAATACTGTAAATGTTTATCAGTTGATCAAAAAAGATTTGATCAGAAGAGTTGCCCTGTAAATTATCTATTCAGAGCAGCAATACCAGTATATATGTTAGACAGTGATTGTGGTTTGAATGGTGAATTTTGCAAGTATCTATCTGCGAGTTAATAACATACAAAACATTTACAGACCTGCTGTTATTACTCTGTGAGTTATGATATGATCTCAAACTGTGATTTTTGCCAACATTTGTTTGCTAGCTAGCCACATACAAATCAATTACAGACCTGCTGTTATTACTCTGAGAGTCATGATATGATGATATATGGCAAGAGATCCAAATAATCCTCATCCTATTTACATATCAGCCACAAAAAGGGATTTTTAATAATGTATATGTGTTTTTAATTATCTATGTAGAATTAATAAAATGTTATTATTTTCTGATATCCGCAGTGATTCTGGCCAACCTGACAGATCTGCAGTAATATACTGCAAGACCAATTTGTTTGCTAGCTAGCCACATGCAAATCAATTACAGACCTGCTGTTATTACTCTGAGAGTCATGATATGATGATATATGGCAATAGATTCAAATAATCCTCATCCTATTTACATATCAGCCACAAAAAGGGATTTTTAATAATGTATATGTGTTTTTAATTATCTATGTAGAATTAATAAAATTTTATTATTTTCTGATATCCGCAGTGATTCTGGCCAACCTGACAGATCTGCAGTAATATACTGCAAGACCAATTTGTTTGCTAGCTAGCCACATACAAATCAATTACAGACCTGCTGTTATTACTCTGAGAGTCATGATATGATGATATATGGCAATAGATCCAAATAATCCTCATCCTATTTACATATCAGCCACAAAAAGGGATTTTTAATCATGTATATGTGTTTTTAATTATCTATGTAGAATTAATAACATTTTATTATTTTCTGATATCCGCAGTGATTCTGGCCAACCTGACAGATCTGCAGTAATATACTGCAAGACCAATTTGTTTGCTAGCTAGCCACATACAAATCAATTACAGACCTGCTGTTATTACTCTGAGAGTCATGATATGATGATATATGGCAATAGATCCAAATAATCCTCATCCTATTTACATATCAACCACAAAAAGGGATTTTTAATCATGTATATGTGTTTTTAATTATCTATGTAGAATTAATAAAATTTTATTATTTTCTGATATCCGCAGTGATTCTGGCCAACCTGACAGATCTGCAGTAATATACTGCAAGACCAATTTGTTTGCTAGCTAGCCACATACAAATCAATTACAGACCTGCTGTTATTACTCTGAGAGTCATGATATGATGATATATGGCAATAGATCCAAATAATCCTCATCCTATTTACATATCAGCCACAAAAAGGGATTTTTAATCATGTATATGTGTTTTTAATTATCTATGTAGAATTAATAAAATTTTATTATTTTCTGATATCCGCAGTGATTCTGGCCAACCTGACAGATCTGCAGTAATATACTGCAAGACCAATTTGTTTGCTAGCTAGCCACATACAGTAGCGACATTGCTTATTGAAGCAAAAGCCGCCGGCTCCATGCGGCTGGGAAGCGGGTAGCCGCGGCGCGTGGCGGCGCACTGTGACGTCACAGTAACATGCGCGCCCGTCTTCCCCGTCTTCCCCGTCTTCCCCAGGCTTCCCCGACACCCCTGGAGATCAAATGAAGGTAAGCGGGGGTGCGGGGAAGCAGAGAGGCAGAGCAGGAGCCGGGTACGGTGTCGGGAAGGGAGGTAAATTGCGCGCGAAGTGGAGGGGGGGTGCGTGGGGGAAACGCGGCGGCGCGCGGTTGTTACTGGCGGCAGCTGGGGTAGATCTCGGCGTGCCGTCGTGATTTAGTGCAATAAACAATGTCGGTGCTGTACAAATCAATTACAGACCTGCTGTTATTACTCTGAGAGTCATGATATGATGATATATGGCAATAGATCCAAATAATCCTCATCCTATTTACATATCAGCCACAAAAAGGGATTTTTAATCATGTATATGTGTTTTTAATTATCTATGTAGAATTAATAAAATTTTATTATTTTCTGATATCCGCAGTGATTCTGGCCAACCTGACAGATCTGCAGTAATATACTGCAAGACCAATTGTTGTCTACCTTTACCATACGAATGACAATAGAGTGCTGTATATAAGGGGAACTCTTCTGATCAAATCTTTTTTGATCAACTCTGATAAACATTATATCTATACCCCTTGAGCACCTGTCGTTTGATCCTATATACCTATTCATAACGGTGATTGCGGTCACATTCACGTACTTTAAATACTGTACATGTTAATTTTTCTTTGGTTTGAAATATGGTATTCATTGGTTTATCATCAACCAGCCCTGTTTGTGGGAGGCTCTTTGCATAGTTCTGTGTATTCTCTGTGTTTTTTCTGTTAAGTTTGCTGAGTAACCTTGTGATATAAAGAGATGGCAGCCTTAGTTTGTTATGCCTCTTTTTTTCCCTGTAAATCTCAATGGCTTTTGCGGCCTATCCTAGCCACTCTGAAGTGAGACAAACCGCTTCTAAAGAGTACTCTAGATGCAAATGTAAATAAAAAGTATAATAGAATTTGAACACATGGCTGCTCAACTCAAGTCCTTAAGCCACGAAACATGTCTGAATTTCAGGATTTTCCAGCTTCAGCACAAGTGGCTCAAACAGAGGCTTGTTTGAAGACAGAGACCCTGATTGAGCCACCTGTGCTGAAGCAGGGACTGATTAAAGCATCTGTGTTGAAGCTTGGATATCCTGAACACCTGACCTCCCTTCTCTCTCTCCCTTTCCCTTCTCTCTCTTTCCATTCTCAACCTCTCCCTTCTCTCTCCTCTCTCCCTCTCCCTTCTCTCTCCTCTCTCCCTCTCCCTTCTCTCTCCTCTCGCCCTTCTCTCTCCTCTCTCTCTCTCTCGCCCTTCTCTCTCCTCTCTCTCTCTCGCCCTTCTCTCTCCTCTCTCTCTCTCGCCCTTCTCTCTCCTCTCTCTCTCTCGCGCTTCTCTCTCCTCTCTCTCTCTCGCCCTTCTCTCTCCTCTCTCTCTCTCGCCCTTCTCTCTCCTCTCTCTCTCTCGCCCTTCTCTCTCCTCTCTCTCTCTCGCCCTTCTCTCTCCTCTCTCTCTCTCGCCCTTCTCTCTCCTCTCTCTCTCTCGCCCTTCTCTCTCCTCTCTCTCTCGCCCTTCTCTCTCCTCTCTCTCTCTCGCCCTTCTCTCTCCTCTCTCTCTCTCGCCCTTCTCTCTCCTCTCTCTCTCTCGCCCTTCTCTCTCCTCTCTCTCTCTCTCTCGCCCTTCTCTCTCCTCTCTCTCTCGCCCTTCTCTCTCCTCTCTCTCTCTCTCTCGCCCTTCTCTCTCCTCTCTCTCTCTCTCTCTCTCTCTCTCTCTCGCCCTTCTCTCTCCTCTCTCTCTCTCTCTCGCCCTTCTCTCTCCTCTCTCTCTCTCTCCCTTCTCTCTCTCTCTCTCTCGCCCTTCTCTCTCCTCTCTCTCTCTCGCCCTTCTCTCTCCTCTCTCTCTCTCGCCCTTCTCTCTCCTCTCTCTCTCTCGCCCTTCTCTCTCCTCTCTCTCTCTCGCCCTTCTCTCTCCTCTCTCTCTCTCGCCCTTCTCTCTCCTCTCTCTCTCTCGCCCTTCTCTCTCCTCTCTCTCTCTCGCCCTTCTCTCTCCTCTCTCTCTCTCGCCCTTCTCTCTCCTCTCTCTCTCTCGCCCTTCTCTCTCCTCTCTCTCTCTCGCCCTTCTCTCTCCTCTCTCTCTCTCGCCCTTCTCTCTCCTCTCTCTCTCTCGCCCTTCTCTCTCCTCTCTCTCTCTCGCCCTTCTCTCTCCTCTCTCTCTCTCTCTCTCTCTCTCGCCCTTCTCTCTCCTCTCTCTCTCTCTCTCGCCCTTCTCTCTCCTCTCTCTCTCTCTCTCGCCCTTCTCTCTCCTCTCTCTCTCTCTCTCGCCCTTCTCTCTCCTCTCTCTCTCTCTCTCGCCCTTCTCTCTCCTCTCTCTCTCTCTCTCTCGCCCTTCTCTCTCCTCTCTCTCTCGCCCTTCTCTCTCCTCTCTCTCTCTCTCTCGCCCTTCTCTCTCCTCTCTCTCTCTCTCTCGCCCTTCTCTCTCCTCTCTCTCTCTCTCTCGCCCTTCTCTCTCCTCTCTCTCTCTCGCCCTCCGCCCTTCTCTCTCCTCTCTCTCTCTCGCCCTTCTCTCTCCTCTCTCTCTCTCGCCCTTCTCTCTCCTCTCTCTCTCTCGCCCTTCTCTCTCCTCTCTCTCTCTCGCCCTTCTCTCTCCTCTCTCTCTCGCCCTTCTCTCTCTCCTCTCTCTCTCGCCCTTCTCTCTCTCCTCTCTCTCTCTCGCCCTTCTCTCTCCTCTCTCTCTCTCGCCCTTCTCTCTCCTCTCTCTCTCTCGCCCTTCTCTCTCCTCTCTCTCTCGCCCTTCTCTCTCCTCTCTCTCTCTCGCCCTTCTCTCTCCTCTCTCTCTCTCGCCCTTCTCTCTCCTCTCTCTCTCTCGCCCTTCTCTCTCCTCTCTCTCTCTCGCCCTTCTCTCTCCTCTCTCTCTCTCGCCCTTCTCTCTCCTCTCTCTCTCTCGCCCTTCTCTCTCCTCTCTCTCTCTCGCCCTTCTCTCTCCTCTCTCTCTCTCGCCCTTCTCTCTCCTCTCTCTCTCTCGCCCTTCTCTCTCCTCTCTCTCTCTCGCCCTTCTCTCTCCTCTCTCTCTCTCGCCCTTCTCTCTCCTCTCTCTCTCTCGCCCTTCTCTCTCCTCTCTCTCTCTCGCCCTTCTCTCTCCTCTCTCTCTCTCGCCCTTCTCTCTCCTCTCTCTCTCTCGCCCTTCTCTCTCCTCTCTCTCTCTCGCCTCTCTCTCCTCTCTCTCTCTCGCCCTTCTCTCTCCTCTCTCTCTCTCGCCCTTCTCTCTCCTCTCTCTCTCGCCCTTCTCTCTCCTCTCTCTCTCTCGCCCTTCTCTCTCCTCTCTCTCTCTCGCCCTTCTCTCTCCTCTCTCTCTCTCGCCCTTCTCTCTCCTCTCTCTCTCTCGCCCTTCTCTCTCTCCTCTCTTTCTTGCCCTTCTCTCTCTCCTCTCTCTCTCTCGCCCTTCTCTCTCTCTCCTCTCTCCCTCTCTCCTGCCCTTCTCTCTCTCCTCTCTCTCTCTCCGCCCTTCTCTCTCTCCTCTCTCTCTCGCCCTTCTCTCTCTCTCCTCTCTCTCTCGCCCTTCTCTCTCCCCTCTCTCTCTCGCCCTTCTCTCGCCCTTCTCTCTCTCTCGCCCTTCTCTCGCCCTTCTCTCTCTCTCGCCCTTCTCTCTCTCTCGCCCTTCTCTCTCTCCTCTCGCCCTTCCTCTCTCTCTCGCCCTTCTCTCTCTCTCGCCCTTCTCTCTCTCTCGCCCTTCTCTCTCTCTCGCCCTTCTCTCTCTCTCGCCCTCTCTCTCTCTCTCTCTCCCTTCTCTCTCTCTCGCCCTTCTCTCTCCTTCTCTCTCCCTTCTCTCTCCCTTCTCTTCCCTCTCCTCTTCTCTCTCCCTTCTCTCTCCCCTCTCTCTCCCTCTCTCCCCTCTCCTCTCCCCCTCTCCCCCTCTCCCCCTCTCCCCCTCTCCCCCTCTCCCCCTCTCCCCCTCTCCCCCTCTCTCCCTCTCTCTCTCTCTCTCTCTCTCTCTCTCTCTCTCTCTCTCTCCTCCTCCTTCTTATCCATCTCCCTTCTCTCTACATCTACCTTCTCTCTCTCCGTATCCCTTGTCGCTCCCTCTCCCTTATCTCTCCATTCTCTCTCCCTCTTCCTTCTCTCTCCCTCTTCCTTCTCTCTCCCTCTTCCTTCTCTCTCCCTCTTCCTTCTCTCTCCCTCTTCCTTCTCTCTCCCTCTTCCTTCTCTCTCCCTCTTCCTTCTCTCTCCCTCTTCCTTATCTCTCCCTCTACCTTATCTCTCCCTCTTCCTTCTCTCTCCATCTTCCTTCTCTCTCCCTCTTCCTTCTCTCTCCCTTTTCCTTTCCCCTCCCTTTTCCTTCTCTCTCCCTCTCCCTTCTCTCTCCCTCCTCTCTCCCTTGTCAGCCCCTTCTCTCTCCCTCTCCCTTCTCTCTCCCTATCCCTTCTCTCTCCCTTTCCTTGTCTCTCCCTCTCCCTTGTCTCTCCATTCTCTCTCCCTTTCCTTCTCTCTCCCTTTTCCTTCTCTCTCCCTTTCCCTTCTCTCTCCCTTTTCTTTCTCTCTCTCCTTCTCTCTCCCTTTTCTCACTCCCTTCTCTATCCCTCTGTCTTCTCTCTCCCTTCTCTCTCCCTATCCCTTCTCTCTCCCTCTTCCTTCTCTCTCCCTTTCCAATCTCTCTCCCTTTCCAATCTCTCTCCCTTTTCCTTGTCTCTCCATTCTCTCCCTTTTCCTTTCCCCTCCCCTTTCCTTCGCTCTCCCTCTCCCTTCTCTCTCTCTCTACTCCCCTCTCTCTCTCTCTCTCTCCCCCTCCCTTCTCTCTCCCTCTCCCTTATAACTCCTCATCATTCCCTCTACTCTCTCTCCCTCTCCCTCCTCTCTCTCCCTTTCCCTTCTCTCTCACCCTCTTCCTTCTCTCTGTCTATCCCTCTCCCTTCTCTCTCTCTCTCCCTTCTCTCTCTCCTCTCTCCCTCTTCCTTCTCTCTCCCTCTCCCTCCTCTCTCTCCCTTTTCCTTGTCACTCCCTCATCACTCTCTTTCTCTAACTTCTCTATCTCTCTCCCTTCTCTCTCTCCCTCTTCCTTCTCTCTCCCTATCCCTTGTCACTCCCTCTCCCTTGTTTCTACCTCTCCCTTGTCTCTCCATTCTCTCTCCCTCTTCCTTCTCTCTCCCTCTTCCTTCTCTCTCCCTCTTCCTTCTCTCTCCCTCTTCCTTCTCTCTCCATCTCCTTCTCTCTCCATCTTCCTTCTCTCTCCATCTTCCTTCTCTCTCCATCTTCCTTCTCTCTCTCTCTCGCCCTTCTCTCTCTCTCTCTCTCTCTCTCGCCCTTCTCTCTCCTCTCTCTCTCTCTCTCGCCCTTCTCTCTCCTCTCTCTCTCTCTCGCCCTTCTCTCTCCCTCTCTCCTCTCTCTCTCCTCTCTCTCTCCTCTCTCCTCTCTCTCTCTCTCCCTCTCTCTCCTCCCCTCCTCTCTCCTCTCTCTCTCTCGCCCTTCTCTCTCCTCTCTCTCTCTCGCCCTTCTCTCTCTCTCTCTCTCCTCTCTCGCCCTTCATCTCTCTCCTCTCCTCTCTCTCTCTCGCCCTTCTCTCTCCTCTCTCTCTCTCGCCCTTCTCTCTTCCTCTCTCTCTCTCGCCCTTCTCTCTCCTCTCTCTCTCTCGCCCTTCTCTCTCCTCTCTCTCTCTCGCCCTTCTCTCTCCTCTCTCTCTCGCCTTCTCTCCTCTTCTCTCTCTCGACTTCTCTCTACTCTCTCTCTCTCGCCTTCTCCTCTCTCTCTCTCTTTCTCTCTCTCTCGCCCTTCTCTCTCTCCTCTCTCTCTCTCGCCCTTCTCTCTCTCCTCTCTCTCTCGCCCTTCTCTCTCCTCTCTCTCTCTCGCCCTTCTCTCTCCTCTCTCTCTCTCGCCCTTCTCTCTCCTCTCTCTCTCGCCCTTCTCTCTCCTCTCTCTCTCTCGCCCTTCTCTCTCCTCTCTCTCTCTCGCCCTTCTCTCTCCTCTCTCTCCTCGCCCTTCTCTCTCCTCTCTCTCTCTCGCCCTTCTCTCTCCTCTCTCTCTCTCGCCCTTCTCTCTCCTCTCTCTCTCTCGCCCCTTCTCTCTTCTCTCTCTCTCTCGCCCTTCTCTCTCCTCTCTCTCTCTCGCCCTTCTCTCTCCTCTCTCTCTCTCGCCTTCTCTCTCCTCTCTCTCTCTCGCCCTTCTCTCTCCTCTCTCTCTCTCACCCTTCTCTCTCCTCTCTCTCTCTCGCCCTTCTCTCTCCTCTCTCTCTCTCGCCCTTCTCTCTCCTCTCTCTCTCTCGCCCTTCTCTCTCCTCTCTCTCTCTCGCCCTTCTCTCTCCTCTCTCTCTCTCGCCCTTCTCTCTCCTCTCTCTCTCTCGCCCTTCTCTCTCCTCTCTCTCTCTCGCCCTTCTCTCTCCTCTCTCTCTCTCGCCCTTCTCTCTCCTCTCTCTCTCTCGCCCTTCTCTCTCCTCTCTCTCTCTCGCCCTTCTCTCTCCTCTCTCTCTCTCGCCCTTCTCTCTCCTCTCTCTCTCTCTCGCCCTTCTCTCTCCTCTCTCTCTCTCGCCCTTCTCTCTCCTCTCTCTCTCTCGCCCTTCTCTCTCCCTCTCTCTCTCTCGCCCTTCTCTCTCCTCTCTCTCTCTCGCCTTCTCTCTCTCCTCTCTCTCTCGCCCTCTCTCTCTCTCCTCTCTTTCTCGCCCTTCTCTCTCTCCTCCTCTCTCTCGCCCTTCTCTCTCTCCTCTCTCTCTCGCCCTTCTCTCTCTCCTCTCTCTCTCGCCCTTCTCTCTCCCCTCTCTCTCTCGCCCTTCTCTCGCCCTTCTCTCTCTCTCGCCCTTCTCTCTCGCCCTTCTCTCTCTCTCGCCTTCTCTCGCCCTTCTCTCTCTCTCGCCCTTCTCTCTCTCTTCGCCCTTCTCTCTCTCTCGCCCTTCTCTCTCTCTCGCCCTTCTCTCTCTCTCGCCCTTCTCTCTCTCTCGCCCTTCTCTCTCTCTCGCCCTTCTCTCTCTCTCGCCCTTCTCTCGCCCTTTCTCTCGCCCTTCTCTCTCCCTTCTCTCTCCCTTCTCTCTCCCTTCTCTCTCCCTCTCTCTCCCCTCTCTCCCCTCTCTCCCCCTCTCCCTCTCTCCCCTCTCTCCCTCTCTCCCCTCTCTCCCTCTCCCCCCTCTCCCCTCTCCCCCTCTCCCCTCTCCCCCTCTCCCCCTCTCCCCCTCTCCCCCTCTCCCCCTCTCCCCCTCTCCCCTCTCCCTCTCTCTCTCTCTCTCTTTCTCTCTCTCTCTCTCTCTCTCTCTCTCTCTCCTCCTCCTTCTTATCCATCTCCCTTCTCTCTCCCTCTTCCTTCTCTCTCCCTCTTCCTTCTCTCTCCCTCTTCCTTCTCTCTCCCTCTTCCTTCTCTCTCCCTCTTCCTTATCTCTCCCTCTACCTTATCTCTCCCTCTTCCTTCTCTCTCCCTCTTCCTTCTCTCTCCCTCTTCCTTCTCTCACCCTTTTCCTTTCCCCTCCCTTTTCCTTCTCTCTCCTCTCCATTCTCTCTCCCTCCTCTCTCCCTTGTCACCCCCTTCTCTCTCCCTCTCCCTTCTCTCTCCCTATCCCTTCTCTCTCCCTTTCCTTGTCTCTCCCTCTCCCTTGTCTCTCCATTCTCTCTCCCTTTCCTTCTCTCTCCCTTTTCCTTCTCTCTCCCTTTCCCTTCTCTCTCCTTTTCTTTCTCTCTCCCTTCTCTCTCCCTTTTCTCACTCCCTTCTCTATCCCTCTGTCTTCTCTCTCCCTTCTCTCTCCCTATCCCTTCTCTCTCCCTCTTCCTTCTCTCTCCCTTTCCAATCTCTCTCCCTTTCCAATCTCTCTCCCTTTTCCTTGTCTCTCCATTCTCTCCCTTTTCCTTTCCCCTCCCCTTTCCTTTGCTCTCCCTCTCCCTTCTCTCTCTCTCCACTCCCTTCTCTCTCTCTCTCCCCCTCCCTTCTCTCTCCCTCTCCCTTATAACTCCCTCGTCATTCCCTCTCCCTTCTCTCTCTCCCTTTCCCTTCTCTCTCACCCTCTTCCTTCTCTCTCCCTCTCCCTCTACCTTCTCTATCCCTCTCCCTTCTCTCTCCCTTTTCCTTCTCTCTCCCTCTCCATTCTCTCTCCCTCCTCTCTCCCTTGTCACCCTCTTCTCTCTCCCTCTCCCTTCTCTCTCCCTATCCCTTCTCTCTCCCTTTCCTTGTCTCTCCCTCTCCCTTGTCTCTCCATTCTCTATCCCTTCTCCTTCTCTCTCCCTTTTCCTTCTATCTCCCTTTCCTTCTCTCCTCCCTTTTCCTTCTCTCTCCCTTTTCCTTCTCTCTCCCTTTTCCTTCTCTCTCCCTTTTCTTTCTCTCTCCCTTCTCTCTCCCTTTTCTCACTCCCTTCTCTATCCCTCTGCCTTCTCTCTCCCTTCTCTCTCCCTATCCATTCTCTCTCCCTCTTCCTTCTCTCTCCCTCTTCCTTCTCTCTCCCTCTTCCTTCTCTCTCCCTTTCCAATCTCTCTCCCTTTTCCTTGTCTCTCCATTCTCTCCCTTTTCCTTTCCCCTCCCCTTTCCTTTGCTCTCCCTCTCCCCTTCTCTCTCTCTCCACTCCCTTCTCTCTCTCTCTCCCCCTCCCTTCTCTCTCCCTCTCCCTTATAACTCCCTCGTCATTCCCTCTCCCTTCTCTCTCTCCCTTTCCCTTCTCTCTCACCCTCTTCCTTCTCTCTCCCTCTCCCTCTACCTTCTCTATCCCTCTCCCTTCTCTCTCCCTTTTCCTTGTCACTCCCTCATCACTCTCTCTCTCCCTTCTCTCTCTCTCTCCCTTTTCTCTCTCCCTCTTCTTTCGCTCTCCCTTTCCTTCTCTCTCCCCTTTTCCTTCTCTCTCCCTTTTCCTTCTCTCTCCTTTTCCCTTCTCTCTCCCTTTTCTTTCTCTCTCCCTTTTCTCACTCCCTTCTCTATCCCTCTGCCTTTCTCTCCCTTCTCTCTCCCTATCCCTTCTCTCTCCCTCTTCCTTCTCTCTCCCTCTTCCGTCTCTCTCCCTTTCCATGCTATCTCCCTTTTCCTTATCTCTCCATTCTCTCCCTTTTCCTTTCCCCTACCCTTTCCTTCGCTCTCCCTCTCCCTTCTCTCTCTCTCCACTCCCTTCTCTCTCTCCCCCTCCCTTCTCTCTCCCTCTCCCTTATAACTCCCTCGTCATTCCCTCTCCCTCCTCTCTCTCACCATTCCTTTCTCTCTCACCCTCTTCCTTCTCTCTGTCTCTCCCTCTCTCTTCTCTCTCTCCCTTCTCTCTCCTC